>NC_069502.1:277507756-277772756 GCF_027579735.1 Bombina bombina | reverse complement strand
TCCCCTCTGTGTCTCTCTTTCTCCCTCTCCCTCTCTCTCCCCTCTGTCTCTCTTTTCTCTCTCTCTCTCTCTCCCCCCAGTCTCTCTCTCTCTCTTCCCCTGTCTCTCTCTCTCTCTCTCTCCCCTCTGTCTCTCTCTTTCTCTCTGTCCCCCTGTCTCTCTCTCTCCCCTCTGTCTTTCTCTCTCTATCTCTCCCTCTGTCTCTCTCTTTCTCCCCTCTGTCTCTCTCTTTCTCCCCTCTGTCTCTCTCTCTCCCCTCTGTCTCTCTCTCTCCCCTCTGTCTCTCTATCCCTATCCCTCCCCCTCTCTCTCCTCTCTGTCTCTCTCTCTCCTCTCTCTCTCTCTCTCTCCTCTGTCTCTCTCTCCCCTCTGTCTCTCTCTCTCTCCTCTATCTCTCTCCTCAGTCTCTCTCTCTCTCCTCTGTCTCTCTCTCTCTCTCCCTCCCCCTCTGTCTCTCCCTTTCTCCCACCCCCTCTGTCTCTCTCTCCTCTGTGTCTCTCTTTCTCTCTCCCCCTCTGTGTCTCTCTCTCTTCTCTCTCACTCTCTTTTTCTGTCTCTCTCTCTATATATCCATCTCTCTCTCCCTGTCTCTCCCACCCCCTCTGTCTCTATCCTTATGTGTCCCATTCTCCCCCATGGTCTCTTTGTCTGTCTCTCTACCCTCTGTTTATCTTTGTCTCTCTCTCTCTCTCCTCTGTCTCTTTGTCTCTCTCTCTCTCCCTCTGTCTCTCTGTCTATCTCTCTCTCCCTGTCTCTCCCACCCCTTCTGTCCAATTTACATCTAATATCTAATTTCCTTCATTCTCTTGATATCCTTTGTTGAAAATCATATCTAAATATGCTCAGTAGCTGCTGATTGGTGGCTGCACAATAGATACCTCATGTGATTGGCTCACCCATGTACATTGCTATTTCTTCAACAAAGGATATCTAAAGAATGAAGGCATATCCTAGCCAGTGCCTCACCTGCCTCTGACCTCACTGCACGTCACTGTGTAACAGTAGTGTAGATTTTAAAAAACAAAACACTTTTTTGACTGTGTTAAATAATAGCAGTCAGTTTCCTTCACACGTGTGCGTTTCAGTGCCTGCCAGGGCACAGTGTCACACCAGTGCAACTCGTATCTGGTGTAACAGTAGTGTACATTAAAAAAAAAATACAATTTTGACTGTAATAGATTGAATAGCAGTTAGTTGTCTGCAAGCGTGTGTGTCAGGCCTACAGCGTCTACTCTGCCAACTTCTGCCAGTGCACAGTGCCACTCATATCTGTTGTCACAGTAGCTTGCACGCATAGTACCACTAATCGAAAAAAAAAAATGACAGGCAGAGGCAGGCCACCCCGCAGGGGCCGTCGTGGTCGTGGTGCTGTGATTCCCTTTGGCCCTAGAATAATGTCCAGTGTTCAGAGGCCACGTACCCTGAACTCGAACATTTCTGAGGACATAGTTGACTGGCTAACACAGGACACCCAATCTTCTACAGCTTCCGCTCAGAACCTTGACGCACCATCCTCCTCCAGCTTAGCTTCGGGCACCTCTCAAGTTACCACTCGCCCACCTGCCGCCACCACCAACACTAGCACCACAGCCGCTTCACTTGATTTGTCAGAGGAGTTATTTACACATCAGTTGGAAGAAATGAGTGATGCGCAACCATTATTGCCAGAGGATGTAGATAACAGGGATATGTCTCAGTCAGGCAGCATTACACACATGGACGTACGGTGTGATGATGATGATGTTGTACCCACTGCGGGAGTTTGGTCTGTCACTGTGAAGCGGGTGTAACCCTTACACTACCTGATCGATACAACATCATGCCTGATGTTTTAAAGCACGTTATTCCAAACAATTTAGGAATGTTAGGTGATTTATGCCCTTTATGGATTAAAACCAGACTCTGCATCAACTATGTAATTTTCCATGGGAGTTTTGCCATGGATCCCCCTCCGGCACGCCACACTCCAGGTGTTAGTCCCCTTGAAACAACTTTCCATCACTATTGTGGCCAGAAAGAGTTCCTGTGGTTTTTAAAATTCACCTGCCCATTGAAGTCAATGGCGGTTCGCCCGGTTCGCCGGTTCACAAACTTTTGCGGAAGTTTGCATTCGCCATTCGCAAACCCAAATTTTTATGTTCACGACATCACTATTTAAAGCACGTTATTCCAAACAATTTAGGAACGTTAGATGATTTATGCCCTTTATGGCTTAAAACCAGACTCTGCATCAACTATGTAATTTTCCATGGGAGTTTTGCCATGGATCCCCCTCCGGCATGCCACAGTCCAGGTGTTAGTCCCCTTGAAACAACTTTTCCATCACTATTGTGGCCAGAAAGAGTCCCTGTGGGTTTTAAAATTTGCCTGCCCATTGAAGTCAATGGGGGTTCGCCCGGTTCGCCCATTCGCAAACTTTTGGGGAAGTTCGCGTTCGCTGTTCGCGAACCCAAATTTTTAGGTTTGCGACATCACTAAGATACTATATTTATTTTAAATAATAATCTATTTTTAAAAGTATCTTTATGAGATGTAGTTTATATATAGGATGTGGGGAATGAAGGACAGATTTGAGTCAAGTGTGACTCCGAGGCAGCGGACTTGAGGTGATGGGGAGATAGTGGTGCTGCCAACAGTGATGGAAAAATTATAAACTGGAGTAGAGTTAGACGTGGGATTAGAAGTAGTTCGATCTTGGATATGTTTATTTTTAGGTGGTGAGAGGCCATCCAGGAGGACATGCCAGATAAGCAGTCGCTGATGTTAGAATTGACAGAAGGAGAGAGAGTGCAGGGGTGGAAAGGTAGATCTGGGTATTATCAGCATAGCGTTGATAGTTGAAGCCATAGCTGTTGATGAGGTTACCCAGTGAAGAAGTGTAAATAGAGAAGAGTAGAGGACCCAGGACAGAGCCTTGAGGTACTCCAACAGACAGAGGTAATGGAGAGGAGGAGTCACCAGCAAAAGAGACGGAGAAGGATCTGTTAGAGAGATAAGAGTAAATCCAGGAGATGGCAGTGTCACAGAGTCCAAGAGAGCTGAGAGTCCGTAGGAGAAGGGGATGGTTAACAGTGTCAAAGGCAGCAGAGAGGTCAAGTCAGATGAGTATAGCCTTTGTTTTTAGCAGAAAGGAGATAGTTAGTAACCATGGTGAGGGCAGTCTCAGTTGAGTGTTGGGGACGGAAGCCAGATTGCATGGGGTCGAGTAATGAGTTGGAGGACAGGAAGTGGGTTAGGTGATCAAAAGCTAGTTTTTTAAGGATTTTTTAAGCAAGCGGGAGCAGTGATATGGGGCGATAGTTTGCAGGAGAGTTAGGGCCAAGGGAGGGTTTTCTGAGGATGGGGGTGACCTTTGCATGTTTGAAGGAGGCAGGGAATGAGCCGGTAGAAAGGGATAGGTTGAATATATGAGTAAGAGCCGTAGTGAGGGTGGGAGATACAGAAGGTATTAGAGGTGAAGGAAAAGGGTCAAGTGGGTAGGTAGTGAGGTGTGAGGAAGAAAATAGGGAAGCCACTTCACTCTCAGTGGTTGGGAGGTGGGTGCAGAGAGTGGCAGAGGGGGTGACTGGTAGCAAAGTTGTGAGATTGCAGGATTGTGTTGGGATGTTTCTTCAGGTGGTAAGTGTTTTATTGAAAAAGTAGTCAGCCAGGTCTTGAGCACTGAATGCAGGTGAGGGGGTGGTGCAGGTGGGTAAAGGAGAGATTTGGAAATGGAGAAGAGTCTTTTAGGGTTTGAGGAATGAGTGGATATAAGAGAAGAGGAGTAGGTTTGCTTATCTAGGTGAAGGGCAGAAGTGTAAGAGTGAAGAATGAACTTATAGTGCATGAAATCAGGATCAGAGCGGGATTTCCTCCAAGCACGTTCAGCAGTGCGGGAGCATTTTTGCAGTTGGTGTGTTTATAGTTAAGACACAACTACATGTTTTGATGCAATTTAAAATGTAACGTTAGATTAAGCAATTTTACATCTTAAAGGGACAGTAAATCACTTGTCATTACATGATTTGTCCATAGTCTTGCAATAAGCAAACATACTATATGGATTTGAAAATGCATTATCACGGTTTGCTGCAATTATTTTCTTTAGCCAAATTAAACCCACCACTTATTTGAAGGTGCCAATCCCGACTTGTTACTGAAGTAGACAAGGTTTACACAATGTTGTGTTAGCAAAATTTCTATTGATTTGCAGTTCCTTATGTTATCACATCTGCTAAGACCAAATAGGGACAGATATGTCACAAAGATGACCTTGTGGAGTCTGCAGTGTGTCAATTTTCAGAAAAGGGAGCAAGATAACTACTGAAATGATGCAAAAAAAGACACAACACAAGGTAAATAATCTCATGACACAAGGATTTGAGGGCAATATCTTATAGGACCTTTTAATATTGGTTGACATTTTAGGTGGTGGAAATAGGAGTTGATTGGTAGTCATTAAAAGCTTTTATTCAGGGTTTAGTGTATGGCTAGTGATTAGAGTATCCAAAGGAGACAAAATTCATTTAGTATTCTGTATATCATCAGTTAAGCACTTAAAGGAATAGTCTAGTCAAAATTAAACTTTCATGATTCAGACAGAGTATGGAATTTTAAGCAGCTTTCTAATTTACTCCTATTATCAGTTTCTTTGTTCTCTTGGTATCTTTATTTGAATGTAAGCTTAAAAGACAACCCATTTTTGGTTCAGCACCTGGGTAGCGCTTGCTGATTGGTGGCTACATTTAGACACCAATCAGAAAGTGCTACCCAGGTGCTGAACCAAAAATAGGCCTAGCTCCTATGCTTACATTCCTGCCTTTTCAAATAAAGATACCAAGAGAACAAAGAAAAATTGATAATAGGAGTAAATTAGAAAGTTGCTTAAAATTGCCTGCTCTATCTGAATCATAAAAGTTTAATGTTGACTAGACTATCCCTTTAAAGTATTATGTAACCTAAAAACATTATTTTATGATTCAGACAGATCATACAATTATAATAAGGTTTCCAATTGGCTTCCATGATCAAATTTGTTTTCTTCTCATGGGATGCTTTGTAGAAGAGATAACTGGGTAAGTGTCTGGAGAACTACATGGCAGGAAATAGTGCGTACGTATATACCCCTGAGCTTACATTCCAATTTTTAAACCAACAATTTTGAAAATAGAAGTAAATTAGAACATTGTTTAATATTGCCTACTCTATCATGAAAGAAAATGTGGGGGTTTCACATCCCTTTAAGTATTTACCACAACTTGCAGTATTGTGCACATTTAGAACAATCCAGGAATAAATCACTTGAAAACACAGGTATGTTTCTCTAATCTCCTTTAATTGTAGCGAATAAGGGTTAGCTTTAAGTACATGTGTGCACCGTCTAAAAAATATCACTGTGCATTATGTAGCCAGCTAAGGCAAAATTTCAGCAGACACAATCTGAGCTCCAGCCTCTATTGGAGGAAGTAGAATGATATACATTTTCAGAATTATTTAACAGATAAATAAAGTAAGCAAAATAAAGAGACATTGCTTGTAAGAAAAATAAAGTAAAAATGTGTGTGTCTTTCAAAATGGTTCTATTTTCATAATTAAACATTTTTGGGGCATTGCATTTTGAGTGTAATGCCCCTTTAAAATAGCTGAACATTTTATTAAACTCTCTCTATATTTTTACTTTTGTTGTTCTGTTTATATATAGTTTATAAGTGTAAAAGCTATCACAAGTGTCACATTATGCAGCAACAAGCCTTCCGGGGTATTGGGAGTTAGCCATTGATTGATCACAGCTTGGAATTTTATCAAACACCAAAATACCAGAAATCCTCTGGGTCTTTTTGAAATTTGCATGCTTAATGGTGCTGATTATGGGATGATGACAAATTTATATTGCTAAATACAGCGGTTAATAGTTTTGCCAAGTGGGACTTTTTGCTTTAACACCATAATGTTATTTCTAAGATTACCCAATGGTCTTTATAGCAACTGAAAAACAAAAAATAGTACTGATCAGAAAAAAAAGTCTATGAATATGCTTAAAAGGTCCATTGCTTTAAAATGAAATTTTATAAATCTAAAACACTTTCTTTAATATCCTGTGTGCACTAAGTTTTTTTTTTTTAAATTAAAGGGACAGTTTACTCCAGAATTGTTATTTTTTAAAAATATAACTAAACCCTTTATTACCCATTTCCCTGTTTTGCGTAACCAACATGTTTAGATTAACCCCTTAACCCAAAAGGATGTATATATATGCCATGCGGTACTTTTCCTATCGTACCGCATGACGTCCGAGCTGAAGGAAGCTCCAGCAGTAGAACTGGAGTTCCTGCCTGCATATGGAATCGGTGCTCCAGATCATGTGTGTCCCCGTCTAAAGATCATGTGCTGGTGTGGGAGGGAAACAAGGAGGCGGTGGGGGGTTCATCAGCAGAGGGGAAAGGGAGGAGAGAGGTTGAGGGAGTGTGATAGTGGGATGTCTCTACACTGCAAAAAAAATGGAGATAGAGGGATGTGGAGCTACACTACAGAAAACAATGTGGGGTGGGGTTGTGGGGGGCCTAGACAATGCCAGAAAACATTTAAAAAAAATATATGTGTTTTATAGGTACTGGCAGACAAGTAGTGGGAGGGGGAGGGTTAGAGAGCTATTGGGGGGGGTTAAGGAGGATCACTTCACTGCAGAAAAAAATAAACATAAAAAAATAATAATAATAAAAATAATAATAAAAAAACTAAACTGCATACTGGTAGACTGTCTGCTAGTATCTAAGATGGTGGAGACAAGTGGGTGGGGGGTGAGGGAGGGAAGAGAGCTGTTTGGGAGGGATCACATAGGGATCAGGGTGTGGTCGGTGTCAGATTGGAGAGTAATCTCTACACTACAGCTAAAATTAACCTTGCAAACTACCGGATTAACCCCTTCACTTCCAGGAGTAATAGAAGTGTGGTGCGCAGCTGCAAATAGCGGCATTCTAATTACCAAAAACAAATGGCAAAACCATGTATGTCTGCAACACTTATACAGATTCCTAGTGATCTGATAGTTGTATGGCAACAACTCTTTTGAATATATAATGGTTTTGTGTAGCTACTATGTAGCAAATACAGTTCAACACACTGAGAACTATGGAAAGCTACTACGCAGCACAAATAATAAATTCACATAAGGATATTACTTTTTTTCTTAAATGCAATAATGACTTGTACACTAAGGAAAAAAGTAAATAAACCTTAATGCAATAATGACTTGCACATTAAAGGGAAAAGTAAAATAACCATTTATACTAGCAAAAGGTTTGAAGCAGAGGCTTGAATGATACTTGCAGTTTTAGTTGAATTTCTCTCAGATCTGTAAAAGGGTTAAGATTCTTGTGCAGCTGAATTCTGAATGAAAGCTGGGGGAGGAATCTCAGGATTGCCTTTTAGGAGTGATTGAAGAGATTTAAAAGATATTTTTGTGCAGCATGCAAAAATAGTTCCAAAGGCTGTGAACTGTTAACAAGAAACAGAGCATTCCCAGACTGGCAGTTGTTTTCTCACTGTAGCAATGGATCAGAATATAACTCAAACTAGGAGTCTTCAGTACTTCAGGAAATAGATGGCTGGCTTGCCACAAATTTGCATTCATCAAGCAATGAATCAGGTGCTTGCTGTTGATTAAGTACCTGTCTGGGTACTTTGAACTTCCCCTTTTCTTAAAGGTATAGTAGTCTCTATTTTCTGAATATTACAGTATCCCCTCCTCAATGAATCTTCTAAGAAGATTCAGGTTTAGGTTTATCAGGATGTAAACGATGGAATCGGGATGTAAGTCTAGGAGCATGGACTTCAGAATGATGGACCCAGGAATCCTCTTCTGAACCATAACCTCGCCAACGTACAAGGTAATTAAGACTTTAATTTTGTATTCTGGAATCGAGAATCCTTTCTACGTAATACTCCACTTGGTTGTTAACTAGAACTGGAGGTGCTTGAATGAGTTGATGTTCTGGACAGATATCTTTTTTGTATGGTTGAAGCAAAGAGACATGAAAGGTTGAAGGTACTCTATAGGTGGGTTGTAAGTCAAGAACAACCGCATTTGAATTTATAATACTTTTTATAGGGAATGGACCTGTAAATTGATTTGCTAGTTTTGTAGATGGTACATTTAAATTAAACATTTTTGTTGATAACCAAACTAAATCTCCTTCTTGATATTTGGGGGAAGGTCTGCGACGTAGGTCATAGCAATGTTTCTGTTTTCTTTGTGCTTCTTTTAGATTAGATTATTGACACCTTGAGTGATGGTCTCTAACAGTTGAGTCACTGGCGGAGAGTTGCTTGTAGAGGAAACCAGAGGAAGTGAATTTGGGTGGTATCCATAATTTGCAAAAAATGGAGTGGTCTTTGATGATGAGTTAACAGAATTATTATAAGCAAATTCCGCCTTGGGTAGAAGATGGAACCAGTCATCCTGAAGATGGGTGGTGTAGCAACAAAGATATTGTTCCAAGATTTGGTTTTATCCTTTCTGTTAATCCGTTTGATTGGGGATGATATGCGCTTGTTAAACGGGAGCCTATTTTTAACATTTTGCATAGCTCTTTTCAAAATTTTGACCTTAACAGCATACCACAGTCAGTTATAATTGTAGATGGTAAACCATGAAATTTTACTATGTGAGAAATGAAAACTTCAGCTGTTTTTATAGCTCCAGGTAATTGACATAAGGGTATAAAGTGTGCCATTTTTGTAAGATGGTCCACAATAACAAGAATGGTGTTGTATTGGTTTGACTGAGGGAGTTCAACTATGAAGGCCATAGAGATGACATTCCATGGACGATTTAGAATAGGAAGTGGTGTAAGAAACCCGAAAGGCTTTTGATGTTCAACCTTATTCCTGGCACAAACTGTGCAAGTAGATACATATTCATAAATACTTTAATTCATCTTTGGCCACCAATAATTTCTTCTCACAAGTTCCAAAGTTTTGGTGTTTCCAGGATGTCCTGATAATGGAGAATCATGGCAATGTTTGAGAATTTGGTTGCGTAATGAAGAAGGAATATATAGAAGATCACCGTGGTAGTACAATCCTGTGTCATGGTGCTGTAAGTTAAAGTTGGGATAACTCTGGATCTGTTTGCTGAGCTATTAGGATTTCTTCTTCGAATGACGTTAGAACCCCAATTATTTTCTCAGGTAGTATTATAGCTGTAGGAATTTCTGAACCTAAGGGAATTTCATATTGCCGTGAGAGAGAGTCAGCCTTTACATTTTTTGCTCCAGGCCTGTACGTTATAAGAAAATTGAATCTGTCAAATAGAAGACTCCATCTCACTTGTCTAGATGACAGAGTTTTGTTGCTTTTAAGATATTGTACATTTCTATGATCTGTGAAAAAAATGAAAGGTAATTTAGTGCCTTCAAGAAGATGACACCAACATTCCAGGGCAGACTTAATTTCTAGTAGCTCCTTATCTCCGATGGTATAATTTAGTTCTGCAGGATTAAGAGTTCTTGAGTAGTAGGCTATTGGGTGTAGTGCTGATGAAGAATTTGGTCTTTGAGAGAGAACTGCCCCAATGCCACAACTGGATACATCGACTTCTAGAATATACTGTAGTTCTGGATTTGGTAGCTGAAGGATGGGTGCAGAGATGAATTGAGATTTAAGATGATCAAATGCAAGTTGTGCATCACATTTAAACTTGGTATTGGTTCCTGTTAATCTAGTCAAGGGTCTAACAATACTAGAGAATTGTTTTATAAATTTGCGGTAAAAGTTAGCAAATGCCAGGAAATGTAAT
This sequence comes from Bombina bombina, assembly GCF_027579735.1. Taxonomy (NCBI): domain Eukaryota; kingdom Metazoa; phylum Chordata; class Amphibia; order Anura; family Bombinatoridae; genus Bombina; species Bombina bombina. The sequence continues at coordinate 277,762,981 of NC_069502.1, read as the reverse complement.
GCCTTGCGTGTGGTAGGTGCAGGTCAAGCGGTAATTGCTGAAACTTTTCCTGCATCTATTTGTATACCCAGTGGTGAGATAACATAGCCCAAGAAGTGGATGGTATCTACATGGAGTTAGCATTTTTCCAGTTTGGAATATAGACGATGACCTTGAAGTCTAGCTAGTACTCATCTAACATGCTTTTGATGATCTTGTAGAGTTTTGGACTATATTAGTATGTCATCTAGGTAGATGACAATGCAGACATCAAGTAGATCTTTGAAGATGTCGTTTATGAAGAATTGAAAAGTGGCCGGGGCGTTGCATAAACCGAACGGCATCACTTTATATTTGAATAAGCCGTAGCGAGTCCTGAATGCCGTTTTCCACTCATCCCCCTCCTTAATACGTATGAGGTTATAAGCCCCTTTGAGATCTAGCTTGGTGAAAATGTTTGCCTCATGTAAGCATTCCAGGAGCTCAGGAATCAGTGGTAGAGGATAACGATTTTTTATGGTTATGTTATTCAATTCTCTGTAATCAATTATGGGTCTTAGAGTTGCGTCTTTGTTTCTCACAAAAAATATTCCAGCTCCAGCTGATTATGTGGATGGATGGATGAATCCTTTTCTGAGATTATCATCCAGATACTGTCTAAAATGCTGAAGTCCAGGTTGTGATAAAGGATATATTCTTCCAAAAGGGATTGTTGAACCCGGTTTAATATCTATAGGACAGTCGTATGACCTATGGGGAGGTAAATTTTCAGCTTCTTTAAGATCAAATACCTCAGCAAAATCTTGATGAGCAGTAGGAATGGAGTTAACAATGTGTAAAATTGGTACATGTGGAAAACATGTTGATGAACAAAAAGGGGACTGAAATGTAAGACTGTTTTTAGCCAAGGGAAACCCAGAATTATAAGATGGATAGAGGATGGAATAACATCAAATGATATATATTCTGAATGTCCAGTATTAGTTGTTACCTGAATGGGAATAGTGTGAACAGGAGCATGCAGGCATTCTTAAACTAGGAGCATGCAGGCATTCTTAAACTATATTCACTATGAATTCCTGAGAAAGGAGTAGGTAACTGCAACACATACAGATTCCTAGTGATCTGATAGTTGTATGGCAACAACCCTTTTAAATATATAATGGTTTTGTGTAGCTACTATGTAGCAAAATACAGTTCAACACACTGAGAACTATGGAAAGCTACTATGCAGCACAAATAATAAATTCACTTTAAGAAAAAAGTAATATCCCTAATGCAATAATGACTTGTACACTAAGGAAAAAAAGTAAATAAACCTTAATGCAATAATGACTTGCACATTAAAAGGAAAAGGAAAATAATCCTTTATACCAGCAAGAGGCTTAAATGATACTTGCAGTTTTAGTTGAATTTCTCTTAGGTCTGTGCTGCTGTACAAAAGGGTTGAGATTCTTGTGCAGCTGAATTCTGAATGAAAGTGTTAGGATTCACTAAATATATTTGGTTGATATATAAGTTTTGTTGCTGTAATAGATATTGCCAGATAAAATGGTAATAAATCTGGTAGTATAACATTAAAGCAGATTTATAAGAGTTATAAGTATTAGTGACTGCAATGCTTAAACTATATTATCCAATGTAAACTTATAGTAGTAAACATGGTTACAGTTTAATATCAGATGGTAAGTATATAGCAGTTATATATCTGTTAGCGTCTGCAAAGTATCAAGCAATAGGCCAAACTGACGCCCAGTGAGAGAGGTAAGTAAAGACTCAGCGTTCATATAACAAATCACAGAGAACGTAAGCATAGAACACAGTCTGTGGTAAATACAACAGCAACTCAGTAGCGGCTTTGTGGATACAAACATTCGTTGTTCCTCTGAATTTGCGGTTCAGAGGAACAACGAATGTTACTGTTACACGATGAACAGTTCCACATGAATAGGTGTGCGTGGTGAATCAGCAGCGAGGTTCTGAGAGTAAGAATATCGGTAGTTTGTAATCCTGCGCAGCAGTTCAATGAACTGTGAGAGTTCCCAGTAGCAGGTCAGGTTTCGGAAAGGAGAGAGATTCAGCAGGTGGAGATAATTATAAGTTGTGGTCAAAAGGCAACATTGAGACTTAGAGAATATATTCACAAATAGGATATTAAAGATAATAAGTACCAATTAAGAATAGGCTTGAGAATGGGTTCAGAGATACACAGCAGTGGCATAAACTTCCATAATCAGGCAATGATAGGTGTTAGGTGTTGCCTGAAATAGTGTTGTGATGCAAGAAGGTGGAGTCTGACTTAAAGGGATATCACATACTCCCTTCCTCAAGGATTCCCCTCTGGGGAATCAGGTCGCGGCTTCAAGGGATATTTTCGATGGAATTTAGCAATCAATCGTGGTGCATGAATATCCAATGCAACCTGTCAAGAATTATCTTCTGGACCATAACCCTTCCATTTTATTAAATATTCAACCTTTCTGTGTCTAATTCCTCATGATCTTGAAGATTGATTGGAGGAGGAGGTAAAACATCTCTGGCAGAATGATTTCCTGAGGAGTACGGCTTGAGAAGTGATACGTGAAAAGTTGGATGAATCCTGTAATGGTCTGGCAGCTTGAGAGTTATCACATTAGAGTTTGATTCTTTTGACAGGGAAGGGTCCGATGAACTGATTAGATAACTTTTTACAAGGTGTTTGTAATTTCAAGTGTTTGGTGGATAGCCAAACTAAATCTCCAATCTGGTATTCTGGACTTGGTCTATGATGTGAATCATAATAGTATTTTTATCTTGTCTTGGCTTCTGAAAGATGTGTTTTTAGGAATTGTAAATGATCTTGCAAAGATGTGGAGTAAGTGATGGCTGCTGGAGAATTGACAGTAGTGTTGCTTATTGTTATAGTTGATGGATGATATCCATAAGTAGCAAAGAAAGGTGTCATCTTTCATGAGGAGGATATAGAGTTATTGTATGAGAACTCTGCCATTGATAATTATGATAACCAATCATCCTGAAGATGAGTTACGTAACATCTTAAGTACTGTTCTAATATTTGGTTTATCCTTTCAGTCAAACCATTGGTTTGTGGATGGAATGATGTTGATAGCCTAGAGTCAATCTATAGTATTTTACAAAGTGATTTCCAGAAAGATGAGGTGAATTGTGTACCCCGGTCAGTGATTATAGTTGTAGGAAGTCCATTTAGTTTAACTATAGAGTCTATGAAAACAGTTGCTGTTGTATTAGCTGTAGGTAAACCTTTTAATGGAATAAAGTGAGCTAGTTTAGTGAGGTGATCTACCACTACTAAAATTGTGTCATGTTGTTGTGACTTTGGTAGCTCAACTATGAAATCCATAGAGATTGTTGACCAAGGTATATCAGGGATTGGAATGGAAGTTAAATATCCAATGGGTTTTCTATGATCCATTTTATTTCTGGCACAGACCTCACAGGTAGTAACATATTTATATATGGAAGTGTTCATTTGTGGCCACCAAAAGTACATTCTGATCAAATCTATGGTCTTTTTAACACCAGGGTGTCCAGCCATGAGGTTATCCTGAAAATGAGAATTAATGGTTTCTCTGCGTTTTGTTGGTATGCACATTTTACCTTTATGATAATACAACCCAGAGTTTGGTTCTAGTTCACAGTTCTCTGGGACTTCTGGGTTAGATTCCAGTGTTTCCAAAATCTCTTTTTCTAAAGAGGTAAGGTTTGCCAAGAATTTTTTCTGGCGGAATTATTTGAGTTAGAGAATCTTTAGGAGGGGTGAAATCATGTATTCTGGATAGGGTACCTGCCTTACAATTTTGGGTGCCAGGTCTATAAGTGATGCGAAAATTAAATCTATCCATGAACAGGGCCCATCTCACTTGTTGTGAAGACAAAGTTTTATTAGTTTTCAAATATTCTAGATTTTTAGGATCTTTATATATCAGAAAAGGTTGAGTTGTTCCTTCTAGTAAATGTCTCCATTTTCTAGTGAACATTTAATGGCCAAGAGTTCTTTATCTCCAATTGAGTAGTTACGCTCAGCTGGTAAAAGTGTACGTGAGTAGAAGGATATAGGATGAAGTTTGGATGTTTGTTCATTACGTTGTGACAAAACCGCTCCAATTCCTGAATTTGATGCGGCAATGATTTGGGAGTGATTTGGGAGTGTTAGAATGGGGGCAGTGGTAAAATGTTTTTTAAAAAAGTCAAAAGCTTGTTGATGCATTTTAGTGAGCTTGGTTAATGCTTTTGTTATTGTTGAGAAATTGGAGATAAACTTTTTATTAAACTTGGAGAACCCCAAAAACCTCTGCAGAGCTTTCACAGTAGTGGGTTGAGACCAATTTGTAATTATACCTACCTTTTCTGGGTCCATTTGGATGTGGTTAGGTGATATGATATAACCCAATAACTTTATTTTATTTACATGAAATTGAGACTTCTGTAATTTTGCAAATAATTTATGCTCTCGTAGGCATGTAAGCACCCAACGTACATGTTTTTCATGTTCCTGGAGATTTTTAGAATATATGAGACTATCGTCTAGATATATAATTACACATAAAACAGTCAAATCTCTGAATATTTCATTTATGAAGTGTTGAAATGTGGCTGGGGCATTACATAGCCCATAAGGCATTACATTATACTGATAGAGACCATATCTAGTACAAAATGCTGTTTTCCATTCATCACCTTTAATACGTATTAAGTTGTAAGCCCCCTTTAAATCTAATTTGGTGTAAATGGTAGCATTTGTTAGTCGTTCGAGTAACTCAGGTATAAGTGGTAAAGGGTAACAGTTTTTAATGGTGACAGTATTGAGGGCTCTATAATGGGTCTTAAGGTATTATCTTTGTTCTTCACAAAAAAATATACCGGCTGCAGCTGGAGAAGTAGAAGATGATATAAAACCTTTTTTTAGGTTCTCGTCAAGATATTGACGTAAATTAGTTAATTCATTCTGAGATAAAGTATACATTTTACCATGGGGTATTTGTGACCCAGGGATGACGTCAATGGGGCAATCAAATGACCTGTGAGGAGGTAAAGTTTCTGCTTCTTTCAAATCAAATATGTCAGAAAGATCCTGATACACCTTTGGTACAACAACCTCAAGACTAGGGATGGGCAAATGTGTTTATATCCGAATTCGAATGTTAGAAGGAATGTTATTGTAGAAATTCGATTTACATAATAGAATGTTGATAAGAACGAATATTCTTAAAAATTCGATTTTCTAATGTTATTTACAGTTTTCGAATGTCACATTCGAATTCGAATGTCACATTCGAATATCACATTCAAATTCGAATATTACATTTATAAAACACAATTGTAGACTAGAAACACTATTTCGAATGTCACATTCGAATCGGATATCACATTCGAATCAAATGTCACATTCGAATTCGAATATTACATTTATAAAACACAGTATTAGACTAGAAATACTATTTCGAATTCGAATGTCACATTCAAATTGAATATCACATTCAAATCGAATATCACATTTAAAACACAGTATTAGACTAGAAATACCATTTCAAATTCGAATGTGACATTCGAATTCGAATGTAGCATTCAAATTCGAATGGAGCATTCAAATTCGAATATTACATTTATTAAACACAGTTGTAGACTAGAAATACTATTTCAAATTTGAATGTCACATACAAATTCGAATGTCACATTTGAATTTGAATATTACATTTCGAAAATGAATGAATACATAGCTAAACATTCTATTATTCGAACGAATATTTTCGAATTTTATTGAAAAATTCGAAAACGAAAATTTGAAAATAGAATGTTAGAATGTTATATAAACATTCGAAATTCGATTCGAACGAACGAATGTATCAAAATTCGTTTTAAATTTCGAATTTTTAGAAACATTCGCCCATCCCTACTCAAGACTGGACAGTGATACATGTGGGAAACAAGTTTTTTTACAGTAATCAGATTGAAACAATGCTTTACAGTATGTCCAGTCAATCTGTGGGTTGTGTTTTTGTAACCAGGGAAACCCTAGAATAATGGTATGATTAGATATGGGAATAATGTCAAAAGTCATGTACTCTATGTGTCCTTCAGTTGTTGACAATAACATAGGTATGGTGTGATTTGTTATGGTTTCCTTTTGTATGAAAGTTCTGTCAATAAATTTTACAAAAATTGGTGTTTGTTTTGTGACAGTAGGTATATTATTTGTTTTAACAAATTCAGAATTTATGAACAATCCGCATGCTCCAGAGTCTATTATGGCTTCAGTCTGAATAAGTTGTTGATCCCACTGTAATGTAAAAGGTATAGATAAGTGAGTTTGTTGTTTAGTGGCATTTATACTGTTAATAAACTTTTCCTTACCCCTTTTCTGTATTGCAAGAGATGGGCAAGCAAAAACTAGATGATCTTTATTTGCACAATATAGGCACAAGTTTGCCAATCTACGTCGTGCCTTTTCTTCTTGGGAAAGTGGCCCTTTAATTGAGCCTATCTCCATAAGAGTGGCGTTTGTGGAAAGCTTATCTGTATTGGTGGTTAGAGGATAGATGCGTTTTGTGTTTAAATCAGAACTACATTTCTCTGCCCTTCTTTCTCTCAAACGTTTGTCTAAAGTAATACTTTAGTGAATTAACCCTTCAGGTGTCTCTGGCATCTCTATACGTGAAATCTCATCTTTTAAAATTTCTGAGAGTCCAAGTCGAAACTGATTTCTTAAAGATATCTGATTCCATAGTTAATCACTTGCCCACATCTGGAAATCAGTTACATACTCTTCCACTGTTCTCTTACCTTGTTTTAAAGATCACAGTTTTGTTTCAGCATTAATCTGTTTATTTGTATCCTCATATAAACTAGACATTGCAGAAAAGAAATTCTCTAAAGATTCCAAAATAGACTCACCAGACTCATAGAATCTATTAGCCCAGGCTCTGGGTTCCCCAGTGAGAAAAGAGATAGTGGTGCAAACTTTAATCCTTTCTGTGCAATAAGTATGTGGTCTAATACTAAAGAGTAAATTGCAAGCATTTTGGAATTCCCTAAATTCTGTACGTTTACCAGAAAAAGGGATAGGCAGGTTTATGTGTGGCTCAGGTGCTTCTGTTTGCTTGTGAGTCATTACATCTTTTAAAATACCTTTTAATTCTTAATTCTCAGCTTGTACTTCAGTTAAGCCACATGTTAAATAATCAATTTTCTGACTGAGTGAGGCAAACGGATTATTAATTTCGTTTGGATACATTTCACTCAGTTTTCAGAATAATATTGGCCTGATTATTATGTTAGGACTCACTAAATATATTTGGTTGATATATAAGTTTTGTTGCTGTAATAGATATTGCCAGATAAAATGGTAATAAATCTGGTAGTATAACATTAAAGCAGATTTATAAGAGTTATAAGTATTAGTGACTGCAATGCTTAAACTATATTATCCAATGTAAACTTATAGTAGTAAACATGGTTATAGTATAATATCAGATGGTAAGTATATAGCAGCTGTATATCTGTTAGTGTCTGCAAAGTATCAAGCAATAGGCCAAACTGATGCCCAGTGAGAGAGGTAAGTAAAGACTCAGCATTCATATAACAAATCACAGAGAACGTAAGCATAGAACACAGTCTGTGGTAAATACAACAGCAACTCAGTAGCAGCTTTGTGGATACAATACTTGCGGTTCAGAGGAACAACGAATGTCACTGTTACACGATGAACAGTTCTAGATGAATAGGTGTGCGTGGTGCATCAGCAGCGAGTTTCTGAGAGTAAGAATATCGGTAGTTTGTAATCCTGCACAGCAGTTCAATGAACTGTGAGAGTTCCCAGTAGCTGGTCAGGTTTCGGAAAGGAGAGAGAGATTCAGCAGGTGGAGATAATTATAAAAGTTGTGGTCGAAAGGCAACATTGAGACTTAGAGAATATATTCACAAATAGGATATTAAAGATAATAAGTGCCAAGTAAGAGCACAAATACGTAGTAGATTCTGGCCAAGCAATAAGGTTCGAGAATAGGTTCAGAGATCCACAGCAGTGGCATAAAATTCAATAATCAGACAATGATAGGTGTTGCCTGAAATAGTGTTGTGATGCAAGAAGGTGTAGTCTGACTTAAAGGGATATCACAGAAAGCTGGAGGAGGAATCTCAGGATTGCCTTTTAGGAGTGATTGAAGAGATTTAAAAGATATCCTTGTGCAGCATGCAAAAATAGTTCCAAAGGCTGTGAACTATTAACAAGAAACAGAGCATTCCCAGACTGGCAGTTGTTTTCTCACTGTAGCAATGAATCAGAATATAATTCAAACTGGGAGTCTTCAGTACTTCAGGAAATAGATGGCTGGCTTGCCACAAACTTGCATTCATCAACCAATGAATCAGGTGCTTGCTGGTGATTAAAGGGACACTCAAGTCAAATTTAAACTTTTATGACTCAGATAGAACATGCAATTTTAAACAACTTTCCAATTTACTTCCTTTAACAAAATGTGCACAGTCTTTTTATATTTAAACTTTTTGAGTCACCAGCTCCTACTGAGCATGTGCAAGAATTCACAGAATAAACATGTATGCATTTGTGATTGGCTGATGCCTGTCACATGGTACGTGTATGCATTAGTGATTGGCTGATGGCTGTCACATGGTACAGGGGGAGTGGAAATAGACATAACTTTTAAAATTGTCAGAAAAAAATCTACTAATCATTTGAAGTTCAGACTAAGTGCTATTGCATTGTCTTGTTTTCTTGCATTTGTTGATTATGCAAATCAACTGTGTTGACTGGTCCTTTAAGTACCTGTCTGGATACTTTGAACTTCCCCTTTTCTTAAAGGTGTAGTAGTCTCTATTTTCTGAATATTATATGTTTGCTATTTATGAACAAAAGGATCCCAGAGAAGCTTTAACAATCACTTGTGCCATAATTGCACAAGCGGTATGTAAATAATTTCAGTGAGAAACCCAAAGTTTGTGAAAAAGTTAACAATGTTTTTTATATGATCGCATTTGGCAGTGAAATATACCAAAAATGGGCCTAGATCAATACCATGGATTGTCTACCTAAAAAAAATATATATAGTTTTGACAGGTAAATAAAAAAAACAAGACTATCAGCTAGATTACAAGTTTTTGTCGGTAAGGCTTTCGGTGCTAACGAGCAGTTTATGCTCACCGCTCACTTACAGACAGCGGTGGTATTACAGGTTTTTCTAAACCCGGCGTTAGGCGCAGAAAAGTGAGCGGAGAGCAAAATTTAGCTCCACATCTCACCTCAATACCAGCGCTGCTTACGGTAGCGGTGAGCTGGCTAAACGTGCTCGTGCACGATTTCCCCATAGGAATCAATGGGGCAGAACCGGCTGAAAAAAAACCTAACACCTGCAAAAAAGCAGCGTTCAGCTCCTAACGCAGCCCCATTGATTCCTATGGAAAAATACTTTTTATGTATACACCTAACACGAACCCCGAGTCTAAACACCCCTAATCTTACACTTATTAACCCCTAATCTGCCGCCCCCGACATCGCCGACACCTGCATTATATTATTAACCCCTAATCTGCCGTTCCGGACACCGTTGCCACCTACATTATACTTATGAACCCCTAATCTGCTGCCCCCAACATCGCCGACACCTACATTATATTTATTAACCCCTAATCTGCCGTCCCCAATGTCGCCGCAACCTAACTACAATTATTAACCCCTAATCTGCCACCCACAACGTCGCCGCCACTATATTAAATGTATTAACCCCTAAACCTAAGTCTAACCCTAACCCCCCCTAACTTAAATATAATTTAAATAAATTTAATTAAAATTACTACACTTAACTAAATTATTCCTATTTAAAACTAAATACTTACCTATAAAATAAACCCTAAGACTAATAGTTACATTGTAGCTATTTTAGGATTTATTTTTTTATTTTACAGGCAACTTTGTATTTATTTTAACTAGGTACAATAGTTATTAAATAGTTATTAACTATTTAATAGCTACCTAGTTAAAATAAAGACAAATTTACCTGTAAAATAAAAATAAACCTAAGTTACAATTACACCTAACACCACACTATAATTAAATAAATTACCTAAATTAAATTAATTACAATTAAATAAAATAAACTAAAGTACAAAAAAACCCCACTAAATTATATAAAAAAATAAAATAATTACAATTTTTTAAACTAATTAAACCTAATCTAATCCCCCTAATAAAATAAAAAAGCCCCCCAAAATAATAAAAATTCCTACCCTATACTAAATTACAAATAGCCCTTAAAAGGGCCTTTTGCGGGGCATTGCCCCAAAGTAATCAGCTCTTTTACCTGTAAAAAAAAATACAATACCCCCCAACATTAAAACCCACCACCCACACACCCAACCCTACTCTAAAACCCACCCAATCCCCCCTTAATAAAACCTAACACTAACCCCTTGAAGATCACCCTACCTTGAGACGTCTTCACCCAGCCGGGCCGAAGTCCTCCACAAAGCCGGGCAGAAGTGGTCCTCCAGACGGGCAGAAGTCTTCATCGAAGCCGGCCAGAAGAGGTCCTCCAGATGGTCAGAAGTCTTCATCCAGACGGCATCTTCTATCTTCATCCATCCGGAGCGGAGCGGGTCCATCTTCAAGACATCCGACACGGAGCATCCTCTTCCAACGACGTCCAACTGAAGAATGAAGGTTCCTTTAAATGACGCCATCCAAGATGGCGTCCCTTGAATTTCAATTGGCTGATAGAATTCTATCAGCCAATCGGAATTAAGGTAGAAAAAATCCTATTGGCTGATGCAATCAGCCAAAAGAATTGAGCTTGCATTCTATTTGCTGATCCAATTAGCCAATAGAATGTGAGCTCAATCCTATTAGCTGATTGGATCAGCCAATAGGATTGAACTTCAATCCTAATGGCTGATTGCATCAGCCAATAGGATTTTTTCTACCTTAATTCCGATTGGCTGATAGAATTCTATCAGTCAATCGGAATTCAAGGGATGCCATCTTGGATGACGTCATTTAAAGGAACCTTCATTCTTCAGTTGGACTTCGTTGGAAGAGGATGCTCCGCGTCAGATGTCTTGAAGATGGACCCGCTCCGCTCCGGATGGATGAAGATAGAAGATGCCGCCTGGATGAAGACTTCTGACCATCTGGAGGACCTCTTCTGGCCGGCATCGATGAAGACTTCTGCTCGTCTGGAGGACCAATTCTGCCCGGCTTCGTGGAGGACTTCGGCCCGGCTGGGTGAAGACGTCTCAAGGTAGGGTGATCTTCAAGGGGTTAGTGTTAGGTTTTATTAAGGGGGGATTGGGTGGGTTTTAGAGTAGGGTTGGGTATGTGGGTGGTGGGTTTTAATGTTGGGGGGTATTGTATTTTTTTTTTACAGGTAAAAGAGCTGATTACTTTGGGGCAATGCCCGGCAAAAGGCCCTTTTAAGGGCTATTTGTAATTTAGTATAGGGTAGGGCTTTTTATTATTTTGGGGGGCTTTTTTATTTTATTAGGGGGATTAGATTAGGTGTAATTAGTTAAAAAAAAATTGTAATTATTTTATTTTTTTATGTAATTTAGTGGGGGGGTTTGTACTTTAGTTTATTTTATTTTATTGTAATTAATTTAATTTAGGTAATTTATTTAATTATAGTGTAGTGTTAGGTGTAATTGTAACTTAGGTTAGGTTTTATTTTACAGATAAATTTGTACTTATTTTAGCTAGGTAGCTATTAAATAGTTAATAACTATTTAATAACTATTGTACCTAGTTAAAATAAATACAAAGTTGCCTATAAAATAAAAATAAACCCTAAGCTAGCTACAATGTAACTATTAGTTATATTGTAGCTAGCTTAGAGTATATTTTATAGGTAAGTATTTAGTTTTAAATAGGAATAATTTAGTTAATTGTAGTAATTTTATTTAGATTTATTTAAATTATAGTAAAAGTTAGGGGGGTGTTAGGGTTAGACTTAGGTTTAGGGGTTAATAAATTTAATATAGTTGTGGCGATGTTAGGGGCGGCAGATTAGGGGTTAATACAATTTTATTTAAGTATTTGCGATGTGGGGGGGGTTCTCGGTTTAGGGGTTAATAGGTAGTTTATGGGTTTTAGTGTACTTTTTACCACTTTAGTTAAGAGTTTTATGTTACGGCGTTAGCCCATAAAACTCTTGACTTTTAAATGCGGTACGAGTCTTGACAGGAGAGGCTGTACCGCTCACTTTTTCCAAGACTCGTAATATCGGCGTTAGGAAAATCCCATTGAAAAGATAGGATACGCAATTGACGTAAGTGGATTTGCAGTATGTTCGAGTCGCGGGGAAAAAGTGAGCGTTACACCTGTACCTGCCAGATTCGTAATACCAGCGGGCGCTAAAAATTAGCTGCTTTTTAACCCTAACGCAATAATCGTAATCTAGACGTATATTTCTGTTTAAATGGAGTGTTAGCAAAAATGCTAAAAATTATCTGGCATTTTTGGCAAGTTTTTCTCTGAAAATCCTGATAGCGAAGGGGTTAATATACATTTTACCTCTTTGATTACCTTGTATCTAATTCTCTGCAGACTGTCCCCTTATTTCAGTTCTTTTGACAGCCAATCAGTACTGACTCGAGTGAGCACAATGTTATCTATATGGCACACATTGACTATCACTATTTAGGTGTAAACAACTGCCAAAATAAGAGATGAGATGCAGGCTTCAAGGGATTAGAAATGTTTTTTGTTGTTTAAAAAGATAGATAATCCCTTTATTACGAGTTCCCCAGTTTTGCATAACCAACACTGTTATATTAATATACTTTTTACCTCTGTGATTACCTTGTATCTAAGCATCTTCTGACAGTCCTCTGATCACATGACTTTTTATTTGTTATCTTTTGACTTTCATTTTAGCCAATTAGTGCAGTGTCTGCCACAATCCACGGGCGTGATCACAGTGTTCTCTATATGGTTTACATGAACTAGCTCTCCCCTGTTGTGAAAAGCAAATAAAAAGCATGTGATAAGAGGCGGCCTTCAAGGGCTTAGAAATTATCATATGAGCCTTCATAGGTTTAGCTTTCAACTAAGAATACTAAGAGAAAAAGCAAAATTGGTGATAAAAGTAAATTGTAAAGTTGTCTAAAATTACATGCTCTATTTGAAACATGAAAGTTTTTTTGGACTTGACTGTCCCTTTAAGTAAGGTTCTCTTCTGATGTATATACAACGAGGGCATTTTAATATGTATTACAGTTTCTTCTTTTTATCAAGAGCAGAAAAAAAATTCTAATGTCTGTAGGGCATGTCATTGTCTACCAATAGCTGTGGGTCCATATCAACCAATGAAATTCAGTTTCTTGGACCATCTGTGCACAGAAATGAACTATTAGTTTAAACCAATCCTTTTTCATGCACAAATTATTGTATATTTAAATTGTGCCTTCTTGAATGCAGAACAGCAAATTGTTTAGTTTAATGTTTTGCAATTGGGTTTAATGTTCCCTTTAAATTTTGTACAAGTTTTATAGTTTAACATTTGAAAAGATATTGAAGGATCAGAATGCTGCTCTCAAATTCTGTCAGTACAAACTCTATGCAATAACCATGTTATCATAGAAATGGAATGGTGTATAAATTGAAAAATCTTCAAAATACTTTATAACAATACCCTTCAAAAAACACTACAAAGCACTTTTAACAACTTATTAAAAGATTGCAAAATCTCTTCGGTGTGGCAGGGTCCAGTCCCAGCAAGGACAACATAGCTGTTTATCTTTCTGAGGTCAATAACTGAGATCTAAGGGAATCCTAACATTATATTTAGCAGCTATCTCAGCAATTGTCTGAGCTCAGTAGCTGGAGCACTTTGAGTTCCCTTGAGGAGTCCTATATATAGTATCACTAAAGGTTTGGCCTACAAAACATTTTCTTGAATAATGCTATCTACATCCTATAGTTCTTAAAAACTCTTTTATTCAGTTCATATTCATTCAAAATTAAAATTGATCATAACATTTGCAGTTCATTAATCATTCTCCATCAACATTGTATTCCTATAGGGTGGTGTTAATGTTAATAATTTACAGCTTAATATTAATTCATAATATCTCATGCACATTCATGGAAAAAATCTACTGCTTATTTGAAATTCAGATTAAGTACATTTTTTTGCAATTGTACTGCATTTAATCGTCCTTTAACTCCTTTTTATAGAAATGCACTGTGGCTTTTTTTTGTTCATAATAAATGTTCCTTCTTTTAAGTTTTACCCTTTGCCTAATATTTAGCCCACATTACCAAAGAGACTTGCAATAACAATATTGCGTTTTTAAGATTGATTTTTGCCAAATTGTGTTTTGGGATTTTTAATCTGTTAGTCATGGTTTTCCTTAGGATTTCCTATATAATAATCTTAAAGTGGTGGCAGCAGAGATAGTTTAGTGTGGGTGGCATTAAAGAGGAGTTTGGACATTTTTCTGGGTCTAGTACAGACAAGACAGTTAGTGTTTGTTAACCCTTGCACTCACTGAACTAAATCACAGGCTTGCTTGGAGTGACTAGACTTTGAAAAACTGGTTAAGGTGCTCTGTTAACCCTTTCTGTGACAAACTGATGACTGTTGCGGAGTTGGTCCCACCCAATCTTTGGCCTGTCTCCTGACTTTGCATTTGCTTCCTGCTTGATACCTTGGGGCCTATTTATCAAATGTCTTGCGGACCTGATCCGACAGTGCGGATCAGGTCCGCAAGACATCGCTGAATGCGGAGAGCAATACGCTCTCCATATTTAGCATTGCACCAGCAGCTCAAAAGAGCTGCTGGTGCAATGCCACACCCTGCAGACTCATGGCCAATTGGCCGCCAGCAGGGGGTGTCAATCAACCCGATCGGGTTCAATTCCGGCGAATCCTGTCCGCCTCATCAGAGCAGGCGGACAGGGTTATGGAGCAGCGGTCTTTGTGACCACTGCTCTATAACTTGTGTTTTTGGCGAGTCTGAAGACTTCCAGAAACACGGGCCGTCAAGCACCGTTTGGAGCTTGATAGATAGGCCCCATGTCTTGATACTGACTTTCTGCAGCTGACCCTGACCCTGACCTGTCAATGGGACTTTGCATTTCCTCATTACTAACTATGGATACCATGAAGCACTCAAGTACTCCCTTATGTATTTATTATGCATGGTTCGTTAAAATCAATACATTATTCAATATAGTTTAAAAATGTGTATGTGCATGAAAAACATGGGAAATTGACATAGTCAACTTTATATTTATTATTGCCTCTTAAAAATGTTGTACATACTGTATGTCAAGAATATTTTTTTTATTTAAACCCATTGCATATCCTCAAGTAAATTATCATATGATAATCAGTGCAAATTATCTAAATCATATATCCTTATAGCTTGCGGCACCAAACACAATGCTGCATTGAAAGTGCACATCATTTTGAATGTTATAAATTCTAGGGACAACTCCAGTTTGACTATAGCACTATGTACTAAATAATTTGATCTGTTTGGTTCTGATATTTAAATTCTCATAATATTTCAGTTGCAACACTTTGATCTGTACTTGCACTTCAGCAAAACACAAGAGAGAAATTGTATATACTGCCCATCTGTGCTGATCACTTCCTCTCAGTCATTTGTTTAAAAGTAATTTTCTTTTGCAATCCCAGCAGAATTTTATAAAGACAATTTTCACATTGATTACTGACTGAAAAGGTGTTGAAACGAGTTTTGTTCTGGGGAAATATAGTCGCAGAATAAACAAAATGCTATATATTCATTGGCACTGTCTGATAACAGGTATTTATTATAACTTAGAAACGTGCTGATATGTCACAGATTGCAGAAGAAATGTATATTTCTCTTTGTGCTTTTTTTCACAGAAAAATCTAATATATTACAAAAGCTTGTCTAGACAAAGAAAAAGAAAATATTTTATCTTAGATTTTTTCTAAACTGCCTCTGTATACAAACAAATGTCTGGAATTGTGAAGTTATCAACCTAGGGTCTTCTATTGTCTGTAATAAAACATATTAAGCAGGAAAAACTAAATAAAGCAAAAGATAGCATTAGTATTGATAAATCAATTTAATACTACAGCAGAGATAAAGGATGTTTGCAAATACCAACAAGGAAAATAAATAATTATATGGGGACATTGGTGGTGATTTGTGTAATGGTACCAAAAATCCCCTAACAAATTTTGATATCTATTAGTGACAACAGTAATAATAAATCAAATTCACACTAAAGGGAATTTATAATCTCTACACTTCAATAGGCAGGTTCTTAGCCATGTGGTTTTATCTACAGTAGCACAAGCCTTTAATTAAGCTTGATCAGACATAAGAGAATTAGTACTTTGGATAATTAGATTACATGACCTGACCATCTGATTACCGACCTTTTATAATAACTAATGACGTGTAGCATTCACTGGATATTCTCTCAAGCATTAACACAAGCGTAGAGGATAGTGTTTGTTATGCAAAACTGACGCAGGACATCAGATCTAGTAAAAGTGACCGTTATGTTATTCATGGAGTCGATACCTTTTTTATTTTATTTCTTTTTTTGTTTAGTTTTCTTGTAGCTAAAAACTAGACGTGTGCTCTGAATGTGGAAGAAGGGGGCCCTTAGTGCAGTTTGGCTGCTTTTGGAGCCTAATTTATACTTGTGAAACAGCAACACACCAAAATCTGGATTTGCATAGATTTTAGTGTGTTTCTGCTTCTCCAGGGGAATTCTAGAGCATAAAAGGGGAGGCGCACTAGCAGTGACACTTTGCACTATTGTATGGAAACCGTAAGCAGCAGCTGAATTTAGAATAACATAAAACATTTTATTAGAGACAATAATGACACTTGCCATGTCATGGTGGAATAAAACAAAGGACGGGATGTAGGTGGTGGAAAAGCACTGAGGTCAAAAATCACTCAGTGCATTACTGCTACGTAGGATATGTACATATTCATTTTTAACAAAAGATACCAATTGAACATTTGATAACAGAATTTAATTTAAAAGTGTCTTAAAATTACATGCTCTTTTTCAATCATAAAAGTTTTCTTTCATGCATTTTGTCAAAGAAAGTGTTTTTAAAATCATAGTTTGGGCTATGGAAGTTTATTTGCTGCTGCCAAATTAACACTGTCTGTCCTCTAACAAAGTAAAGTCTCCACTGCCTCTATGAACATATTTACGTTATTTGGTGTAGACCATGTTTTTAGCAGTCTTAACTTTGTCCTAGTCAACCTGGATTTTGAGAAAAAATGACAAATTTCTACTGTTGGTTTAAAAGACTGTCAAGAATTAAGTTACTTGGGGCTTCATTGTTATCATGACATAGTGACAAATAAACTAAGTGCAGGAGTTTACCCCATCTAATGTCTAAAACAGGACAGAAAATTAGGTTCTAACTCTGCTCTCAGTTACTTTCATTGCTGAATCATAGTAGGATATGAAGACATAAGTGTCATGAGATGCAGGACATATGCAGGACACAGCAATGATGGTACAACTCTATTTTATTACAGAGCATAGCAATACACATCCAGACAGGTTGATTGTACTAAACTAACTGCGACACAGACACCGGACCTAAGCCCCGCCCACCAGCTAGTGACATCACATCCTGCTATCATCACATCTTCCCCTTTTTCAAAGGCAAAGCATACATTCACATATATTAAATAACAAGGTACACCAACAGGGTATACAACAACATTTTGTTTTAGAACATTATAAAAACAGATAGATTAGAAAACATGAACAAATAAATTACATCCTGACTTGGACATCGGGGTAGACTACCCTAGTCCACAGTGACCATGGGATTATTCTGCCCATACTTCCGGTCACTGTTCTAGCTAAAGTCAGTCCCTGTATCGGGCCGGAAGCCTCACCACTCTTCCGCTTGATGTAACTTTGCATGAACTGTCCTCTGATACAGAAGATGGTGAACAAGAGTCTGCTGGAGGCAAAGATATATCCCCGCTATGATCTTGCTGAGGGGAAGGCACCTCTCTTAGAACAGGAGATCCCACCGGCGGTGGTACTGAGGTATCCGGTTCCAGACTCTCAGGTACAGGCTGAAGATGTCTTCGGTTACGGCGTGTAACCGTCCCTCCCTCTGTAAGGACTGTATAAGACCTTGGTTCTGGAGAGCGGCCCACTACCGTAGCAGGCGTCTTCCATTTCTTCTCATCATCCAGTTTAATTCTGACACTTTGGCCCGCTTTCAGTTCCTGTAAAGGCCTGACAGAATGTCTCCTGTCGTAGAAGAAACGATAACCCTTTTTAGCCTCTTCATCCCTCCTAAGGACTTCGTCCCGAGGAACAGGGCCAGGCAGCTTGAAGACACCCACTGAGGGTAAAGTGGTGCGAATCTGGCGTCCTAGCATCAGCTGTGCCGGGCTAAACCCGGTGGCTTGAATGGGCGTCGCCCTGTATGACAAGAGGGCTAGGTACGGTTCAGATTGCTTTAGGATGAATTTTGTTGTTTGAACTGCCCTTTCAGCCATTCCGTTGGCCTGCGGATAATGTGGACTTGACGTGGAATGTACAAAATCATATTCCCTGCTGAAAGCACTGAACTCTGTAGAAGCGAACTGCATGCCATTATCACTCACCAGCTCCATTGGAATGCCCCAGCGGGCGAACAAGCTCTTCAGGCGAATGATAACGGCCTGACTTGTGATATCATTCAGGGGTGCTATTTCCAAATACCTGGAATAGTAGTCGATAACAACAAGAAACTTTTTCCCGTGCAGTTCGCACAAATCAGCAGCTATTTTCTGCCACGGCCCCGCAGGCAGCGGAGTAGACATTAAGGGCTCCCTTCTCTGAGTAGGCCGGCGTTCCCGGCAAAAGGCACATTTAGACACATGATTTGCAATGTCGGAGCTGATCCCAGGCCACCACACAGCTGTAGCTGCTCTTTCTCTGCACTTTGTAATGCCTAAGTGGCCATCATGAATCCTGTTTAACATCTCCTTCCTCATGCTGACAGGAATTACAATACGGTCTTGGAACAGCACCAACCCCTCCAGCTCCGTGAGCTGCGACCTCTCTGGCTGGTAAGCATTTAAAGACATCCAGGCTGCCCGGCTCTCGGGCCAGCCATCTCTTATGTACCTTATAACTTCTTGCAGATCTGTGTCCAAATATGTCTCTTTCTTTATCTCTTCCAGTTTCCTTGAAGAAATGGACTTAGAGGCCAGAACTGAATCAACATACACTTTTACATCCGATTCTGTGGAGGATTCTTCAGCAGCAGCCAGCGGGAGCCTGGACAGTGTATCTGCCACAACCAGCTGCTTCCCCGGCACATGCACTGCCTGAACATTGAACCTGAGCAGTCTCATTAATTCAGCAAAAGACATTACAGTGATATCTGCTCCTGTGTCAATCTTAAAATCAACATTGGCTCCCATTACAGTAAAGGTAACTTTCCAATCTTCCTCTGAGCTTGTCCGTTCCACAACAGACCCCACAAAAGACACTTCCTGACCCTCCTGGTCACTGTCCACCTGCATCTCCTTAATGTATTCAGTTTTACACACCACTTCAAAATGGCCTATTCTGTTACATTTTCTGCATCTTTTATCTCTGGCCGGGCAAGTAGCACTCTGATCATGAGCCCGGTAGCACCGTGTGCATCGGCCATGTTGCGCCCATCCACTTCTAGGCCTTTCCAGTACTTTAGATCTACCGCTCACACTGTGCCTTTCACTAGTATTTTTCCTAGACTGTTGCACTTCATCCACAATACTCTCAGACCTCAGATCAGCACTTTGCTTTTTCACCAGTTCACTCTGGCGGGCCATCCTAATAGCCCCGTCTAATGTTAAATCAGGCTCTAACTGCAGCTTCAGGGAGACTTCAGCATCTGCAATTCCAATAACTATTCTGTCTCTGATTTGCTCTTCTTTAGCAACACCAAACTCACAGAATTCAGCTAATTCATACAGGCTGCGCAAAAATGACTCCACAGATTCTCCCACACGCTGATTACGTTTGTGAAAACAAGCTCTCTCATGAATCACATTTCTTTTGGGCACAAAGTGGGCACTGAGTTTATCCATAACTATATCAAAGTTAACTTCTTCCCCTTCTTGGAAAGTAAAAGCATTGAACACTGGCTCTACATCTTTCCCCATAGAGTATAAAAGAGAATTAACTTGTACTTCACCACTCTCCTTGTTCAGTTTGGATGCAATCCTGAAGCGCTGAAACCGCTGACGCCATGTGGGCCAAGCTGCAGGCTGAGAAAAGTCAAAAGGCTCAGGTGGGGTAAACTTTGACATCGTCATCATCAGAAACAGAAGCGTAGTCCAGAACTTCTGACACCATGTCATGAGATGCAGGACATATGCAGGACACAGCAATGATGGTACAACTCTATTTTATTACAGAGCATAGCAATACACATCCAGACAGGTTGATTGTACTAAACTAACTGCGACACAGACACCGGACCTAAGCCCCGCCCACCAGCTAGTGACATCACATCCTGCTATCATCACAATAAGTGCTTGACAAGTCTAGGGGGGTCAATTTATTAAAGTCTGGCCAACATGATACGCTGTAGTGTATCATTTCTGCCAGACATCGCTGAATGTGGACAGCATACACTGTCCGTATTCAGCATTGCACAATCAGTTCTAGTGAACTGCTTGTGCAATGCCACCCCCTGCAGATTCGCGGCCATTGTCCGCTAGCAGGGGGTGTCAATCAGCTCGATCGTATAGGATTGGGTGGATTGCTGTACGCAGCCTCAGAGGTGGTGTATGAGTTAAGGAGACCGCTACCTCTTAACTCCTGTTTCCGGCGAGCCTAAAGGCTCGCGCGGAAATATGGTGAATTTGCCCAATTCAGCTAATAATAAATTGACCCCTAGAGTCTAGAACTATGAACAGTCAGATGGAGGCCATGGATATCCACAGAATTTTTTTGTAGGTGGAGGCAAAAAAACTAAACATAGTAATTATAAAAATATTATCACCCACACTACGTTCACAATCTGGTGTATAAACATTCAGGAGCCAGACCCTTGAGACAGAGGTAAGGAGTTAGAAACACTGACCCTTGAATCAGGATCCTATATCTGGATAGTTGTGATGCTCTGGCTCATAATTACATAGAGCTACTGCAGGGTTCATCAGAAACTATAAATTAATCCTCTATACAAAGATAAATATATTCAGGCTCCAAAGAAAAACAAGTAGTGATAAGTATCAGAACATATGACTACAAGCTTGATAAAAGCAGAAATAATCACAAGCTTGATAAATGCAGCAATACATTATTGGTAAAGGAAATATGTTGTAGGACTTAGATTACACAATACAGCAGTAGCAGATGACTAGATAAACATTAACGGCTAGATTTAGAGTTTGGCGTTAGCCGTCAAAACCAGCGTTAGAGGCTCCTAACGCTGGTTTTGGGCTACCGCTGGTATTTAGAGTCAGTCAGGAAAGGGTCTAACGCTCACTTTGCAGCCGCGACTTTTCCATACCGCAGATCCCCTTACGTCAATTAAGTATCCTATATTTTCAATGGGATCTTTCTAACGCCAGTATTTAGAGTCGTGGCTGAAGTGAGCGTTAGAAATCTAACGACAAAACTCCAGCCGCAGAAAAAAAACAGGAGTTAAGAGCTTTCTGGGCTAACACCTGTTCATAAAGCTCTTAACTACTGTGCTCTAAAGTACACTAACACCCATAAACTACCTATGTACCCCTAAACCGAGGCCCCCCACATCGCCGCCACTCTATTAAAAAAATTTAACCCCTAATCTGCCGACCGCACACCGCCGCCACCTACGTTATCCCTATGTACCCCTAATCTGCTGCCCCTAATACCGCCGACACCTACATAATATTTATTAACCCCTAATCTGCCGCCCCCGCTATCGCTGACACCTGCATATTTTTTTTAACCCCTAATCTGCCACTCCATACACCGCCGCAACCTACATTATACCTATGTACCCCTAATCTGCTGCCCCTAACACAGTGACCCCTATATTATATTTATTAACCCCTAATCTGCCGCCCCCAACGTCGCCTCCACCTACCTACAATTATTAACCCCTAATCTGCCGACCGGACCACACCGCTACTATAATAAATGTATTAACCCCTAAAGCTAAGTCTAACCCTAACACTAACACCCCCCTAACTTAAATATAATTTAAATCTAACGAAATAAATTAACTCTTATTAAATAAATTATTCCTATTTAAAGCTAAATACTTACCTGTAAAATAAATCCTAATATAGCTACAATATAAATTATAATTATATTGTAGCTATTTTAGGATTAATATTTATTTTACAGGCAACTTTGTATTTATTTTAACCAGGTACAATAGCTATTAAATAGTTAAGAACTATTTAATAGCTAAAATAGTTAAAATAATTACAAAATTACCTGTAAAATAAATACTAACCTAAGTTACAATTAAACCTAACTCTACACTATCAATAAATTAATTAAATAAAATACCTACAATTATCTGCAATTAAACCTAACACTACACTATCAATAAATTAATTAAATACAATACCTGCAAATAAATACAATGAAATAAACTAACTAAAGTACAAAAAATAAAAAAGAACTAAGTTACAAAAAATAAAAAATATTTACAAACAGAAAAATATTACAACAATTTTAAACTAATTACACCTACTCTAAGCCCCCTAATAAAATAACAAAGACCCCCAAAATAAAAAAAATGCCCTACCCTATTCTAAAATTAAAATAGAAAAGCTCTTTTACCTTACCAGCCCTTAAAAGGGCCCTTTACGGGGCATGCCCCAAAGAATTCAGCTCTTTTGCCTGTAAAAAAAAAAAAACATACAATACCCCCCCAACATTACAACCCACCACCCACATACCCCTAATCTAACCCAAACCCCCCTTAAATAAACCTAACACTAAGCCCCTGAAGATCTCCCTACCTTGTCTTCACCACGCCGGGTTCACCGATCGATCCAGAAGAGCCTCCGATGTCTTGATCCAAGCCCAAGCGGGGGCTGAAGATGTCCATGATCCGGCTGAAGTCTTCATCCAAGCGGGAGCTGAAGAGGTCCATGATCCGACTGAAGTCTTCTATCAAGCGGCATCTTCAATCTTCTTTCTTCCGGATCCATGTAGTTCATCCCGCCGACACGGAACATCCATCTTCACCGACGACTTCCCGACAAATGACGGTTCCTTTAAGGGATGTCATCCAAGATGGCGTCCCTCGAATTCCGATTGGCTGATAGGATTCTATCAGCCAATCGGAATTAAGGTAGGAAAATTCTGATTGGCTGATGGAATCAGCCAATCAGATTCAAGTTCAATCCGATTGGCTGATCCGATCAGCCAATCAGATTGAGCTTGCATTCTATTGGCTGTTCCGAAAAAATAGTTAATTTATTTCGTTAGATTTAAATTATATTTAACTTAGGGGGGTGTTAGTGTTAGGGTTAGACTTAGCTTTAGGGGTTAATACATTTATTAGAGTAGCGGTGCGGTCCGGTCGGCAGATTAGGGGTTAATTATTGTAGGTAGGTGGAGGCGACGTTGGGGGCGGCAGATTAGGGGTTAATAAATATAATATAGGGGTCGGCGGTGTTAGGGGCAGCAGATTAGGGGTACATAGGGATAATGTAGGTTGCGGCGGTGTACGGAGCGGCAGATTAGGGGTTAATAATAATATGCAGGGGTCAGCGATAGCGGGGGCGGCAGATTTGGGGTTAATAAATATAATATAGGGGTCGGCGGTGTTAGGGGCAGCAGATTAGGGGTACATAGGGATAACGTAGGTTGCGGCGGTGTGCGGAGCGGCAGATTAGGGGTTAATAATAATATGCAGGAGTCAGCGATAGCGGGTCGGCAGATTAGGGGTTAATAAGTGTAAGGTTAGGGGTGTTTAGACTCGGGGTACATGTTAGGGTGTTAGGTGCAGACTTAGGTAGTGTTTCCCCATAGGAAACAATGGGGCTGCGTTAGGAGCTGAACGCTGCTTTTTTGCAGGTGTTAGGTTTTTTTTCAGCTCAAACAGCCCCATTGTTTTCTATGGGGGAATCGTGCACGAGCACATTTTTAAAGCTGGCCGCGTCCGTAAGCACCGCTGGTATCGAGAGTTGCAGTGGCGGTAAATATGCTCTACACTCCCTTTTTTGGAGCCTAACGCAGCCCTTCTGTGAACTCTAAATACCAGCGGTATTTAAAAGGTGCGGGGAAAAAAAAGCATGCGTAGCTAACGCACCCTTTTGGCCGCAGAACTCTAAATCTAGCCGTAAGTTATTTAATAACTGAGATATGTTGCAGAGTTCAGAGTATATAATACAGCAGCAGCAAATGAATGAGTAATCACAGTAATAGTTATTTGGTAACTGAGATATGTTGCAGGTTTCAGAGTGTATAATTCAGCAGCAGCAGATGACTAGGTAATCACAGTAATAGTTGTTTGGTAACTGAGATATGTTGTAGAGTTCAGAGCAGATGACTGATTAATAACAGTAATATCTATTTGGTAACAGATATGTAGCAGGGTTCAGAGTATATAATATAACAGCAGCATATGACTAGTTGTTTGGTAACTGAGATATGTTGGAGGTTCAGATTATCCAATACAGCAGTGCCACCATGATAAACACAGCAGGAATAAACTAACAAAATACAACTGGGTACTTGGGGTCAGTAGAATACAGGCAGAGGAAATCAGGAAGGATATGAATGACCTGGAATACACAGGAAAAGGCACACTGGAACAGAACCAGAGTGATCTGCAAACAAAGCTATCACATTGAAGCTAGGTCTGAGGATTTCTTAAATAGAGGCTGAATCAGAGATCAGATGGGAGATATTTCATCAGCCAGAGACAAGAGCATCAAACAGGCAAGCTTCACAGCACAATTTGCAGAAGAAGAGAGTATCAAAAGAATAAATTTGTAACTTATGCCTAGGAGCCCAATTCCAGTGGGAACATTTGCTCCCCTTCCTGACACCCTTTATGGGAGCCCTTCTGAGTGAAATTGCCCATAGGCAGTTGTATATTTTGCATAATGATAGATACAGCCCTGCTCAAAGGGATATTAAACAGTAAATCCATACAAGATATAATGATGTATTCAAAGCAAAGATTAGCCTAATAAGAGAATGTATATGTTTTTCTTACAATTATGGCCTAAATTGCAAAAGAAGGAGCATTTTACGCTAGATTGCTAGTATAAATTACACTAGTGTAAAACTGCTACCACATGTATATTGCATACATATGTGCATGTATATTAAGAGATTGAGCTGGGGCATTATGGGTATACAGCTCATGTGTGTATGAGGTGTAATGGGCTCCATTTATCATTGTTTGGAGAAATCCGACTTTCAGTTCTCCTATAAGTTCTCCGCAGCTCACCCTCTGTGAGGCGCACCTGTGCGCCAATATTTATCAAAAAAACTGGTCGTATTATACCGCTGTTTTCCAAAGTCGAGATGCGGTGTATTAATGATAAATCTCGACTATATTATTAGATATGCACCTAATTTACCATTCCATCTTCGTAAAAAAGCGCATATTTTTGGTATTTTCCTTTTTTATTACTGTATTCTAATGTAACCATCATTTTTATTGCAATGTTATATTAATTGGTTAAAACATTTATATTTGTAATATGAATTGAACAAAGTTCAAGATTATTATTCTTTTTTTTTTCTTCTTTACAAACACCAACCTTTTACTACTATTCCACGTTATTTTTAACACGTCTTACATATTACAAAGTCATGTTTTTTGGTTTATCTACTTTACACACCCCATGCAGACCTTTTTCTACTATTCCACGTTATTTTAACACATGTCTTACATATTACAAAGTCATGTGTTTTGGTTTATCTACTTTACACACCCCATACAGACCTTTTACTATTATTCCACGTTATTTTAACACATGTCTTACATATTACAAAGTCATGTGTTTAGGTTTATCTACTTTACACACCCCATACAGACCTTTTACTATTATTCCACGTTATTTTAACACATGTCTTACAAAGTCATGTTTTTTTGTTTAGCTACTTTACACACCCCATGCAGACCTTTTACTAATATTCCTTTTGATTTTCAACACGTCTTTTATCTTTACAAACTAATTTGTTTTTCTTTACCTACTTTACACAACCCCTGTAGACATTTCACTACTATTCTATTCAAATTAACGTCTTACATTGACCTAATCTTACCCTTTCATTGATAAGATGTTTCAATATATTAAACATTAACTGGACGACAATTGTTTATATTTGTTAAATAATATATTCATTTATTCTCTATATAAAATAAATTTTAAAAAAATGTTGATAGCAGATTCATAAATTTTTTAATAACACATAAATCAAAAAGTTACATTTTTTCATATTGCAGCCTCATTTTTCTGACTGCTGAGTAACTGCTTATCAGTCCAGTTTCAGCTTTAAGCAGGACTTCAAGGAGCTCTTTTTTTGCTTATTAAAATTTTTTCATCATCCGGAACTAAAAAAAAATATATATATATTTATATTAACCATCGATTTTTATTCTTTTGAATAGCATTTCTAGACAGTGAGAGTAAAAAACATATCTGTCAATGGAATTAGCAACAGCATTAACATATATTCATAAATGCTAGAACACTTACCCCAGTTATAATATTGAGGTGAATGAGACTCCTCATCTTGCACCTCTAAGTTTGTTCTATTTTGTTGATTTTCTTCAAAAAAAAATGTTTTAATAAAAATTATTGATAATGTAACTTTTGAATATATCTATCTTACACTCTTTTTTTCTCTCTCTCTGTATGTTTTTCAATATCTCTCTATAATCTTATATCTACATTTTCAATTAATTTGATTTCTATATTTATATCTGTCTTTTTCGATCTATATATATATATCTATCTCTCTAGATATATATATTTATATATCTATATATATATATATATATATATATATATATATATAAAAAAACTATATATAAATGTGTGTTTGTGTTTTTTATATATATATATATATATATATATATATATATATATATATATATATATAAACACATAAACACATTAAACTATATATGTGTATTAAAATATATATATACACATATTAATAAAATTGATATATATATATATATATGTGTATATATATATATATATGCATACATATCTATTATTTTATATATATATATATATATAATGTTTTTAGAATATATGTGTATACATATATATATATATATATATATATATATATATATATATATATATATATAAAATATATCAACAATAAAAAATAAAAAAATTTCACCTGATGTTCCAGGATGAACCTCCTCTTCATCATGGCCCTCCTCGTCCTCTTGGTCGAAATGTTCTTCATCTTACTGACTATGCATAGTATCCTCAATTTCTGCCTCTGTAGGCTCTTCATGTCCTAAAATTATTATTTAAAATAAATTTATATTTATATAAAATATATATGTTAAAGAAATGTAAAATAATTTTTTTTTTTAAATTACCTGCAATGTTATCCATTTCTTCTTCTCCTTGCTCATCCATCGGATTATTATTTGCAGTGCTATTATCTATAGCATTATAAAAATCTTAAAATATAAAATTAGATTAATACCTGGCTTAGAACGTTTTATTTTTTCAAAATTACAGTTAAATTTTTTATACCTGTGTCTTGAGTCCTATCTTTATCCATAAAAACTGTGGGCAATGGGTCTGATTCCCCTTCAGAACTAGAATTTGTATCAATGGGAAGAAGGTACCTTGGAGCTCTTCTTCTTTTGACTATTAAATGATATAAAATACTAAATTTTGGAAAATATATTCTTAAAAATGCATACACACAAATACTTTTTCTGAAAATCCAATAAAAACTTGATTCAATCACACATTATCTTCAGCCAATGGTAATCTTTTAATCCTATTATTGTTTAACTTTTTGATCTTATTGAAACTATTCAAATTCAAAGCTATACTTTTTGAATAGTTAAGATAACTGTATTTAAATACTCTAAGATAATACATTTAGATTGTGATGTAATGCAGTTATATAATACAATAATGAAGATTAAAATACCCTCTTTAATCTTGATAAAGCACCAATAACTTTGCTAATAACAATATTTAAATATAGAAAAAATGTTGTCATGTGTACAAGTATTATATTATTAAACTACATTTCTATCTATATTGCTTACATTTTTTAAGATAACTCTTTATCAAAGTACGCATTTTAGATTGCTTCCGGTGCAAATCGTTATATCTTTTCAGACATTGTTTCCTCGTTCTTTTTTGCCCAGATACTCTCCTCAATCTTCGCACCATTTCACAGAGAATTCGGTTTCTTGTGTCCTGGTCCAATGTGAAAATCCCTTTCCTTTTTTTTGGAAAATATTTATCCATAGTATAAGAAATAATCAATAATTTCTTGGATCGTGGCATTTTCTAAATATTCTTCAATCTCTACTCACTGATGGGACTAATTTTGTTTTTTAAATGCGCAATTTTGTAAGCTAATACCTATTTTTACATATAGCACTCAATTGGATACATATTTTTTGAAATAGTATCAAAATTCTTTTTTTAG
Organism: Bombina bombina; assembly: GCF_027579735.1. NCBI lineage: Eukaryota > Metazoa > Chordata > Amphibia > Anura > Bombinatoridae > Bombina > Bombina bombina. The sequence goes on along the minus strand of NC_069502.1, from coordinate 277,734,381 downwards.
TATACAACATGATGTGTTTTTTTTATCCATTATAATAACATTGAAACATTGTATAGAACTACTATACTATATTTTTTGGCAACATTAACAAATGTTACATGTATCCGTTGATAACCTGAAATAAAAGTAAACATATATCACAATGTAATGATATTTAAATTAAATATTGTTATTAATAACCAAATTATCTTTATTTACATGTAAAATTGTTATTAAAATCAAAAAAGGAAATCCATGTATTCCATATGAAATAGAAACTGCGACCTAATAGTGATCTTTCCAGAACATCATACAGTATACGCCCCTTTTCATCAACTACATTTTAGATACTTTTTTGGAAACTGTTATAAAAGATAACTTTATTTAATTTGTATCAAAACTTTAGTTATTTTTTTGCGCTCTTTTGTATCTCATTTTTACAATGGCATCTGCCCAAGCTGGAAAGACCAAAAGCGGGAGAAGTATCATGTTCACTCATCGGCAAAATTGTATTTTGGTCGAATCTGTTATCGAACACTACGATGAAATCATTGGGTACCAAGCCAGAACTGTAAACCCACAGAGAAAGAGATCAATTTGGACACAAATCAGTAGATCTGTTTCAGCTGAAGGAAGTTTTCCTAAGGATGTAAGGGCTTGTCGGAAGAGAGTTACTGATATTAGAAAAAACATAAAGAAAAAGGTTTGCAGGGAAAAGCAATCTGCCAAAGGAACCGGTGGAGGCCCTGGATATAGGGCCGAATTAACAGACTTTGAACAGATGCTTTATGCAAGGATGGGTGATGCTGTTGTGGTTGGCCTGGATGTTCCAGCAGACACTATGGATTTTAGAGGTAAGTTAAATGTACATGACACCCAGATTTTTTGGTTCAGGATTTAGAAAGAGAATGAAAATTCATATATCTTTATGATTGAAATCTATTATGTAATTATTTTTATTCAATTGATATTCCTTTATGGAAAGTTTATGTAGATATGCTCACTATCTCTTTAATTTTGGAAGCTCAAAGAAGATTTCTGCTATTGGATCATAAAATTGTGATTAGTTTACATTTTTTGTTGGCAACTAAGGATTATGGAGAAAATGGAGGCAGGAACTATAATAAAAGTAATTTAGTCTGTTTTATAACTGTCTATTGTCTATCTAAATCTTGAAATAGAAATTTTGATTTTGGAGGGCGTTGTTAACATTTGTATATTTTAAATTTTGTTTTTATCAATAATTATTCAAATTTAATACAAGTATATTTATATTATTAGAGCAAGAAGATGAGGGACATCAGGAAGAGGAGATTGATGCACAAGAGGATCAACCTTTTGGAAATGAATTTACCTCACAAGACCAAGAACTCTCCACCTCCACAGTACAAAGAGAAGAAGGGGAGAGTAAGTGATTTTTTTAAAAACAACCAATAGTTGTTATATATTTTAATGCAATATGTATGCAAATAATTAACAACCAGATGAGCACTGATGATAACTTGTTGGGTAATGTATATTTTGATTGTATAATCGATGCTGTTGATATTCTAATGTTATTTTTATGTTGTTGTAGGTGTTCGTGCATTACTACAAACCATGCAGGACACTTCTATATTATTATTCGAGGGTAGGTTGTCTTCTAATTGTAATGTTCATTTTTTTTTTGATTAATGAATGTAACATATTAATAATACATATTTTCCATGTCATACAGAAGATCATGTTGAAATCAATTTGGAACCTCTGGTTGAGGATTCTGTATGTCCAGAAGATGAGGATGAGACTCAGATTGAGGGACACACACCAGAGGGACCAACACCACCTAATCTAGAAACTCCTCAGAATATCATGGTCAATGACTCTGAGGAAGATGAAAGACCAGAACAATTGATAAACCCAGAAGATGTCACAGGCAGGGGAAATGATATACAAAACCTCACAGACATGGCATTGGGATTCAGGAATGAGCAAAGTGCATTGTTTAAAGAAATGATAAGATTACAAGAAGAAAGAAATGCAATTTTAAAAGCTGATTCCGAATTTAAGAGGGATTATTCCAAAAAGAAATTAGAAATTTTGAATCGAAGATTTCCTACTCAATAATTAATAATTAATATTTCTTGTTTTTGCACTTTAATGTTCAAATTGTTGAAAAGTTAAGCACTCATATTTTGTTACAGTTTAAATTCTATTTGAAAAAATGTTACATGCTTCAAAAGTGTTCAATAAGTATTTATTATTAAAATAATAAAAATTGTATTTAAAATTCAGAAATAAATTAAGGCTGTTTGTTTGTTCAACAAATTTTTATTAAAAGAATAAAAATTAAATTCTTTTATTAACAAATAAACACAATTTTTTTTTCATCTGTATGATTATATAACAGTAGTGAGGATTATTATTGTCCAATTTTCAAACAACTCTAAGAAATATTAAGAAATATAAGACTAATTCTTTGCCCAAAAAAACAAAAAGAAATAACTTACATTAAAAATATCTCTCAATAATTTCCATACGGTTTTGAACACCGGCCCTAGTAGTGTGCCTGTTTAATATGTCTTGGGGGACATAGATGTCATCTGGTTGATCCTCAGGACACAATTCTTCTTGGTTACCTTGAGATATTGCAATATTATGTAACATGCAGCATACTAGAATAATGTCATTGCACTTCTCTGGTGAGTATTGCAAGTCTCCCCCTGATCTGTCCAACACACGAAATCTCATCTTCAACACACCGAAGGTTCTCTCGATAGCACTTCTTGTACTACGGTGTGACTCGTTGAATTTGATCTCTGCACGTGTATGGGGCGATGGTACTGGTGTCAAAAGCCAAGGCGTACACGGATAACCACTGTCACCTACAAATAAAAAAATAAAAAAAATTATTACATTGGAAAAAAATTAGTCGGAAATCTATATGCACTTTTAGCAATACAGAAATTAATGAAATAAATAATAAAATAAATGAAAAGATAATAAAATTATTTTTCAAAAAAACAAAAAAAAAAAAAAATTTGTCTAAAGGGTATATACATATAACAAAAAAGCAATGTCCTTCAAAGTTGAAAACCAAAATTAAACATAACACAATAACACAAAAAAATATAAAGTTAAACTCACCCAATAGCCAACCATGGGGCATGTCTCCACGTTCAAACGATGTAAATAATGCTGATTGTTTGAGGATATGGTAATCGTGGCAGGAACCAGGAAATCCTGAACGCACAGCCCAAATTTTTAAGTTGGCATCACAAACAGCCTGAACATTCAGTGAATGGAAGCTTTTGCGATTCCTGTATTGCTCCTCCCTTAAAGCTGGTGGTCTTAAAGCTATGTGGGTGCAATCAATTGCACCAAGAACATTAGGCATACCAGCTACTTGATAAAATGATGCCTTAACTGTGTGCCATTCTTGCACATTCCTGGGCACAAAAATAAACTTATTCAGATGTTTCAACACTGCTTTTAAAACGATTCTTAGATGCCTGCAAAATGAAGGCTGGCTAATGCCCACCACAGCACTAGAGACTGCCTGAAATGAACCAGTTGATAAGAAATGCAAAACTGCTAATAATAATAATTTTAAAAGTCCAGGTATCGCCCTTGTTCTTCTTGTCCTAGGGTCTATGTCATTTTGGATCAGAGAGTAAAGATTTATTATACTCTCCCTATTTATACGAAATCTTTGCTTTATCTCCTTATCAGACAATGCCTGTAGTCCACACCGGGGTAAAAAAACTCTAGGCACTCTTTGGCCTCTCCGTATGGGCATATTACCATCAGCAAGACGATTTTCACGGCCCCTTGCCAAAGAAATAGCAGCCAACAGTAGAAAATATTCCATCTTCTCTCTCGCAAAAAATGAAGTAAATGAAATGTTCTCCTCAGTGGATATGGAGAACTTGGAGGGCATAATTGTAGGAGAATATTAGGTTCTCCCATGGCGCAAAATAATGATAAATATGAAATTTGGCGATCTGCTAGTCGATTTGATGAAAATACGACCGAAAAAGTGCTGTTTTAAGCTTCAATCGGCGCACATGTGCGCCTTGGCGAGATAGAATAGAGTGGTCAGATTTTTCGGTCGTAAATCAGGTGTTTTGGTCGTATTTTGTTTAATAAATAGGAGAGAATTTACGCCGGCGTATTAATAGGCGTAAATCTAGGAGAATTGCAATGATAAATGGAGCCCAATATATATGCAATATACTCCAAAATGTTCCTTATACATTTTTTCTTTTGTTGTAAAAAATGTGTTTTGTATTTTGGTGTGTTTTGATTTGGAAACAAGATTAGCAGTAGGGGATATTAATATCCTGCATAAGAAACATGGCCATGATTTTTATCATACCCAACAGTGGGCTAGATTACGAGTGGAGACCAAGGCTTTTTGCGCACATAGGGTTGCGCTTTTATTCAAACTGAAAGTTTTTGTGCAATCATAAACTTGACACCGGCAACAAAATTATCGCAACAGCATTAACTTCTCCTATAGAAGTCAATTGAATGCGAAAACTGCAAAAAAAAGCAACACCCATACTTGCTCGCTAACCTGACCTTGTATATTCAAGATTGCTAAACAGACAGGAATTACTAATATTTCATATTACAATGTTCTTCACATAGCATTCCTTATTATTCTTAAATACTTATTTCTATATATACACACCTGTATATATCCATTCACATAGTTTGCATTAAAAAGTTATAAGGCTCAAAGTGTTAGAAAAGAAAGGCTGCAAGGGGCTTTAACATAGAGATAGATACACATGTCTAAATAATGTACTTCCTATTATTAAATATATAGTAATAATACATATGTATTATTATTATGTAAAATACATATCTATACATATATATCTATATGAATGAATATATAGGTATATAGATAAATATATATAGAAATATGTATTTACAATAAAAAGGACATTATCCTATAAGTGAAGAATGTTGGAATGTAAAATATATACAGTAAATTTACAGTAAAACACTGAATACATCTGTACACACATATAAGCATACATATAGATACATATACATATTTAAAGTGTATGTATCTCTATGTTGCTGACTTTTTTTTCTAATACCCAAGACCTCATATCTTTGAGCCCTTATAACTTTTTTGTACATTTTTTTTTAAAATGATCTTTATTAGACAATGTTATTGGGATTGTAAATGTACTTTTAAAGATATTTTTGATGTGCTTGTGCAACTTTTTTTATCTTGCGTAACAATTAACCAGAAGTCACACTAACCCGGCGCGCGTTACATTCAATTGCTCTCAAGCGAGCGTGTTTACTTTCAACTCGTAATAAGCACACTACTTCAGAAGCGTGCAAAGAGCCACAATATACCCCTTATTGCTTGTGCGCAACAGTTAGCGCTCCACTCATAATCTAGCCCAGTGTGTCTTGAATAATTTCTTGCATTGTAAAATGTTTCATAAAAAGACGCTGCTTCTAACACTGAAACTAACGAGCCGCTTCTTTCACGTTGTACCGATCGCGTTTATGAAAATCTATATTGTACTATACCGTTTTACCGTTTATTCAATCCCGATTGTTACAGTGAGATTTTATAAACACGTTTAAATATTGAAGACATAAATCTAAAAAAGTTTTGTTTCTGTAAGTAATGGGTGCTACAATATTTAGACTTCCCCATTATCTATCTTATGTCTTCTCCTGAGGACAGTTAGGGACAGATATAAAGGGACATAAAACAAAAACATTGTTTTAATGATTGAGACAGAAAATGCAATTTTAAACAACTTTCCATTTTATTTCTACTATCCAGTTTGCTTCCTTCTCTAGGTATCCTTTGTGGAAAATAATAATACCTAGGAAGGCTCAAGAGCAACGCATTACTTAAAGGGACACTGAACCCAAATTTTGCAATTTTAAGCAACTTAAATCATTATTTGGAAAAAAGGCATCTAAGCTTTTTTTGGGTTCAGACTCTGGACAGCACTTTTATTGGTGGATGAATGTATCCACCAATCAGCAAGAACAAACCAGGTTGTTCACCAAAAATGGGCCGGCATCTAGACTTACATTCTTGCATTTCAAATAAAGATACCAAGAGAATGAAGAAAATTTGATAATAGGAGTAAATTAGAAAGTTGCTTAAAATGTCATGCTCTATCTGAATCACAAAAGAATAAAAATTGGGTTCAGTGTCCCTTTAAGCAATACAAGAAAAAAACAACCATTTGTATTTTTTTTACATTGTTTCACAATGCATTACTTAGAGCTAGCTGCTGATTGGTGGCTGCACATATATGTCTCTTGTCATTGGCTCGCCAGATGTGTTCAGCTAGCCCCCAGTAGTGCATAGATTCTTCATCAACAAAGGATGCCAAGAAAATGAAGCAAATTTTATATTAGAAGTAGATTTTTTAAAATGATATCCTCTATTTGAATAATGAAAGTTTAAATGGGTTGTATGATCCTTTAACTTGTTAGATGCCCATGACGAGGCATGCTCATCATGCCCATCTCTTCTGCAGTGCGTGTGAAGAACACAGTCCTCCTGGGGACTCCCACACTGCAAATGGGGAATGGAGACTGCGAAAGCGATATTTGAGCTCCATTGAGTAATACCAGCACACGCTAATGTGCGCTGATATTACAAATTGAGCGTAATGTGAACCTGAGCTTGCATTCGCATTGCTGGGAAGCATTGTGCTCATGAGAGCGAGCTTCCATAAGCTCCAATGGGAGCCTAGTTCTCATGCTGAGAGACATGGCATGAGAACCTAGCACAGCGAAGGGAGCGCAGCTATGGCCAGCAAATTTAAATATTTATGTATACGATTATATATACATACATACATACATATATATTTATGTGTAACTATGTATATACACATATTAACATATAAATATATATGTATACGATTATATATATACATACATACATACATATATATTTATGTGTAACTATGTATATACACATATTAACATATAAATATATATGTATACGATTATATATATACATACATACATACATATATATTTATGTGTAACTATGTATATACACATATTAACACATAAATATATATGTATATACACATATTAACACATAAATATATATGTATATACACATATAAACACATAAATATATATGTATATACACATATAAACACATAAATATATATTTCTTTCATGTAATTAGCAAGAGTCCATGAGCTAGTGACGTATGGGATATACATTCCTACCAGGAGGGGCAAAGTTTCCCAAACCTCAAAATGCCTATAAATACACCCCTCACCACACCCACAATTCAGTTTTACAAACTTTGCCTCCTATGGAGGTGGTGAAGTAAGTTTGTGCTAGATTCTACGTTGATATGCGCTCTGCAGCAAGTTGGAGCCCGGTTTTCCTCTCAGCATGCAGTGAATGTCAGAGGGATGTGAGGAGAGTATTGCCTATTTGAATGCAGTGATCTCCTTCTACGGGGTCTATTTCATAGGTTCTCTGTTATCGGTCGTAGAGATTCATCTCTTACCTCCCTTTTCAGATCGACGATATACTCTTATTTATATACCATTACCTCTACTGATTCTCGTTTCAGTACTGGTTTGGCTTTCTACAAACATGTAGATGAGTGTCCTGGGGTAAGTAAATCTTATTTTCTGTGACACTCTAAGCTATGGTTGGGCACTTTGTTTATAAAGTTCTAAATATATGTATTCAAACATTTATTTGCCTTGACTCAGAATGTTCAACATTCCTTATTTTCAGACAGTCAGTTTCATATTTGGGATAATGCATTTGAATTAATCATTTTTTCTTACCTTCAAAAATTTGACTCTTTTTTCCCTGTGGGCTGTTAGGCTCGCGGGGGCTGAAAATGCTTCATTTTATTGCGTCATTCTTGGCGCGGACTTTTTTGGCGCAAAAAATCTTTTCCGTTTCCGGCGTCATACGTGTCGCCGGAAGTTGCGTCATTTTTTTACGTTATTTTGCGCCAAAAATGTCGGCGTTCCGGATTGGGCGTCGCTTTTGTCTCCACATTATTTAAGTCTCATTTTTCATTGCTTCTGTTTGCTAGAAGCTTGTTCTTTGGCATTTTTTCCCATTCCTGAAACTGTCATTTAAGGAATTTGATCAATTTTGCTTTATATGTTGTTTTTTCTCTTACATATTGCAAGATGTCTCACGTTGCATCTGAGTCAGAAGATACTTCAGGAAAATCGCTGTCTAGTGCTGGACCTACCAAAGCTAAGTGTATCTGCTGTAAACTTTTGGTAGCTATTCCTCCGGCTGTTGTTTGTATTAATTGTCATGACAAACTTGTTAATGCAGATAATATTTCCTTTAGTAAAGTACCATTGCCTGTTTCAGTTCCTTCAACATCTAAGGTGCAGAATGTTCCTGATAACATAAGAGATTTTGTTTCTGAATCCATCAAGAAGGCTATGTCTGTTATTTCTCCTTCTAGTAAACATAAAAAATCTTTTAAAACTTCTCTCCCTACAGATGAATTTTTAAATGAACATCATCATTCTGATTCTGATGATTCTTCTGGTTCAGAGGATTCTGTCTCAGAGATTGATGCTGATAAATCTTCATATTTATTTAAAATGGAATTTATTCGTTCTTTACTTAAAGAAGTACTAATTGCTTTAGAAATAGAGGATTCTGGTCCTCTTGATACTAATTCTAAACGTTTAGATAAGGTATTTAAATCTCCTGTGGTTATTCCAGAAGTTTTTCCTGTTCCTAATGCTATTTCTGAAGTAATTTCCAAAGAATGGGATAAATTGGGTAATTCATTTACTCCTTCTAAACGTTTTAAGCGATTATATCCTGTGCCGTCTGACAGATTAGAATTTTGGGACAAAATCCCTAGAGTTGATGGGGCTATTTCTACCCTTGCTAAACGTACTACTATTCCTACGTCAGATGGTACTTCCTTTAAGGATCCTTTAGATAGGAAAATTGAATCCTTTCTAAGAAAAGCTTATCTGTGTTCAGGTAATCTTCTTAGACCTGCTATATCATTGGCTGATGTTGCTGCAGCTTCAACTTTTTGGTTGGAAACTTTAGCGCAACAAGTAACAGATCATGATTCTCATAATATTATTCTTCTTCTTCAGCATGCTAATAATTTTATCTGTGATGCCATTTTTGATATTATTAGAGTTGATGTCAGGTTTATGTCTCTAGCTATTTTAGCTAGAAGAGCTTTATGGCTTAAGACTTGGAATGCTGATATGGCTTCTAAATCAACTCTACTTTCCATTTCTTTCCAGGGTAACAAATTATTTGGTTCTCAGTTGGATTCTATTATCTCAACTGTTACTGGTGGGAAAGGAACTTTTTTACCACAGGATAAAAAATCTAAGGGTAAAAACAGGGCTAATAATCGTTTTCGTTCCTTTCGTTTCAACAAAGAACAAAAGCCTGATCCTTCATCCTCAGGAGCAGTTTCAGTTTGGAAACCATCTCCAGTCTGGAATAAATCCAAGCCTGCTAGAAAGGCAAAGCCTGCTTCTAAGTCCACATGAAGGTGCGGCCCTCATTCCAGCTCAGCTGGTAGGGGGCAGGTTACGTTTTTTCAAAGAAATTTGGTTCAATTCTGTTCACAATCTTTGGATTCAGAATATTGTTTCAGAAGGGTACAGAATTGGTTTCAAGATGAGACCTCCTGCAAAGAGATTTTTTATTTCCCGTGTCCCAGTAAATCCAGTGAAAGCTCAAGCATTTCTGAATTGTGTTTCAGATCTAGAGTTGGCTGGAGTAATTATGCCAGTTCCAGTTCCGGAACAGGGGATGGGGTTTTATTCAAATCTCTTCATTGTACCAAAGAAGGAGAATTCCTTCAGACCAGTTCTGGATCTAAAAATATTGAATCGTTATGTAAGGATACCTACGTTCAAAATGGTAACTGTAAGGACTATCTTGCCTTTTGTTCAGCTAGGGCATTATATGTCCACGATAGATTTACAGGATGCATATCTGCATATTCCGATTCATCCAGATCATTATCAGTTCCTGAGATTCTCTTTTCTGGACAAGCATTACCAGTTTGTGGCTCTGCCGTTTGGCCTAGCTACAGCTCCAAGAATTTTTACAAAGGTTCTCGGTGCCCTTCTGTCTGTAATCAGAGAACAGGGTATTGTGGTATTTCCTTATTTGGACGATATCTTGGTACTTGCTCAGTCTTTACATTTAGCAGAATCTCATACGAATCAACTTTTGTTGTTTCTTCAAGATCATGGTTGGAGGATCAATTTACCAAAATGTTCATTGATTCCTCAGACAAGGGTGACCTTTCTGGGTTTCCAGATAGATTCAGTGTCCATGACTCTGTCTTTAACAGACAAGAGACGTCTAAAATTGATTTCAGCTTGTCGAAACCTTCAGTCACAATCATTCCCTTCGGTAGCCTTATGCATGGAAATTCTAGGTCTTATGACTGCTGCATCGGACGCGATCCCCTTTGCTCGTTTTCACATGCGACCTCTACAGCTCTGTATGCTGAATCAATGGTGCAAGGATTACACAAAGATATCTCAAATAATATCTTTAAAACCGATTGTACGACACTCTCTAACGTGGTGGACAGATCACCATCGTTTAATTCAGGGGGCTTCTTTTGTGCTTCCGACCTGGACTGTAATTTCAACAGATGCAAGTCTCACGAGTTGGGGAGCTGTGTGGGGATCTCTGACGGCACAAGGAGTTTGGGAATCTCAGGAGGTGAGATTACCGATCAATATTTTGAAACTCCGTGCAATTTTCAGAGCTCTTCAGTCTTGGCCTCTTCTGAAGAGAGAATCGTTCATTTGTTTTCAGACAGACAATGTCACAACTGTGGCATACATCAATCATCAAGGAGGGACTCACAGTCCTCTGGCTATGAAAGAAGTATCTCGAATTCTGGTTTGGGCGGAATCCAGCTCCTGTCTAATCTCTGCGGTTCATATCCCAGGTATAGACAATTGGGAAGCGGATTATCTCAGTCGCCAAACGTTGCATCCGGGCGAATGGTCTCTTCACCCAGAGGTATTTCTTCAGATTGTTCAAATGTGGGAACTTCCAGAAATAGATCTGATGGCGTCTCATCTAAACAAGAAACTTCCCAGGTATCTGTCCAGATCCCGGGATCCTCAGGCGGAGGCAGTGGATGCATTATCACTTCCTTGGAAGTATCATCCTGCCTATATCTTTCCGCCTCTAGTTCTTCTTCCAAGAGTAATCTCCAAGATTCTGAAGGAATGCTTGTTTGTTCTGCTGGTAGCTCCGGCATGGCCTCACAGGTTTTGGTATGCGGATCTGGTCCGGATGGCCTCTTGCCAACCGTGGACTCTTCCGTTAAGACCAGACCTTCTGTCGCAAGGTCCTTTTTTCCATCAGGATCTGAAATCCATAAATTTAAAGGTATGGAGATTGAACGCTTGATTCTTGGTCAAAGAGGTTTCTCTGACTCTGTGATTAATACTATGTTACAGGCGCGTAAATCTGTATCTAGAGAGATATATTATAGAGTCTGGAAGTTTTGTTCCTTTTGGCAATCTCTTCTGCCAGAAGAGTTTCTGAATTATCTGCTCTTTTTTGTGAGTCTCCTTTTCTGATTTTTCATCAGGATAAGGCGGTGTTGCGAACTTCTTTTGATTTTTTACCTAAAGTTGTGAGTTCCAACAACATTAGTAGAGAAATTGTGGTTCCTTCATTATGTCCTAATCCTAAGAATTCTAAGGAGAAATCGTTGCATTCTTTGGATGTTGTTAGAGCTTTGAAATATTATATTGAAGCTACTAAGTCTTTCCGTAAGACTTTTAGTCTATTTGTTATCTTTTCCGGTTCTAGAAAAGGCCAGAAAGCTTCTGCCATTTCTTTGGCATCTTGGTTGAAATCTTTAATTCATCTTGCCTATGTTGAGTCGGGTAAAACTCCGCCTCAAAGGATTACAGCTCATTCTACTAGGTCAGTTTCTACTTCCTGGGCGTTTAGGAATGAAGCTTCGATTGATCAGATTTGCAAAGCAGCAACTTGGTCCTCTTTGCATACTTTTACAAAATTCTACCATTTTGATGTATTTTCTTCTTCTGAAGCAGTTTTTGGTAGAAAAGTACTTCAGGCAGCGGTTTCAGTTTGAATCTTCTGCTTATGTTTTTCATTAAACTTTATTTTGGGTGTGGATTATTTTCAGCAGGAATTGGCTGTCTTTATTTTATCCCTCCCTCTCTAGTGACTCTTGTGTGGAAAGATCCACATCTTGGGTAATCATTATCCCATACGTCACTAGCTCATGGACTCTTGCTAATTACATGAAAGAAAACATAATTTATGTAAGAACTTACCTGATAAATTCATTTCTTTCATATTAGCAAGAGTCCATGAGGCCCGCCCTTTTTTTGTGGTGGTTATGATTTTTGTATAAAGCACAATTATTCCAATTCCTTATTTTATATGCTTTTGCACTTTTTTATCACCCCACTTCTTGGCTATTCGTTAAACTGAATTGTGGGTGTGGTGAGGGGTGTATTTATAGGCATTTTGAGGTTTGGGAAACTTTGCCCCTCCTGGTAGGAATGTATATCCCATACGTCACTAGCTCATGGACTCTTGCTAATATGAAAGAAATGAATTTATCAGGTAAGTTCTTACATAAATTATGTTATGTATATACACATATTAACACATAAATATATATATGTATATACACATATTAACACATAAATATATATGTATATACACATATAAACACATAAATATATATGTATATACACATATAAACACATAAATATATATGTATATACACATATAAACACATAAATATATATGTATATACACATATAAACACATAAATATATATGTATATACACATATTAACACATAAATATATATGTATATACACATATTAACACATAAATATATATGTATATACACATATTAACACATAAATATATATGTATATACACATATAAACACATAAATATATATGTATATACACATATAAACACATAAATATATATGTATATACACATATAAACACATAAATATATATGTATATACACATATAAACACATAAATATATATGTATATACACATATAAACACATAAATATATATGTATATACACATATTAACACATAAATATATATGTATATACACATATTAACACATAAATATATATGTATATACACATATTAATGCATACTGTACATATATATGTATATACACATATTAACACATAAATATATATGTATATACACATATAAACACATAAATATATATGTATACGATTATATATACATACATACATACATATATATTTATGTGTAACTATGTATATACACATATTAACATATAAATATATATGTATACGATTATATATACATACATACATACATATATATTTATGTGTAACTATGTATATACACATATTAACACATAAATATATATGTATATACACATATTAACACATAAATTTATATGTATATACACATATTAACACATAAATATATATGTATATACACATATTAACACATAAATATATATGTATATACACATATTAACACATAAATATATATGTATATACACATATAAACACATAAATATATATGTATATACACATATAAACACATAAATATATATGTATATACACATATAAACACATAAATATATATGTATATACACATATAAACACATAAATATATATGTATATACACATATAAACACATAAATATATATGTATATACACATATTAACACATAAATATATATGTATACGATTATATATACATACATACATACATATATATTTATGTGTAACTATGTATATACACATATTAACACATAAATATATATGTATATAAACATTTCAGTGCCTTTTTTTTCTAACACCCCACACCTGACACCTTTAACCCCCATACATCTGCTTTTTGCAAAAATAAAGATGCTGCTATATTTATTTTTTTAATAAAGTATATTACACTCTATTTTTGGGGCATTTGGTGGACATTTATAAAATTAAGTTTTAACTAGAGATCTTATCTCTGTTTAATTTTTATAAGTGCTAAATGCTACCGCAAGCTCGTGGTAGCAATAACCAGCCACTTGTAATGGCTGATTATTTATTGTGTGCCCCCAACGGGCAAATTTGCGATAAATTAGAGCTCCACTTGTAATCTAATTGAGGTAAAGGGGTAGATTATTAGTTGAGCGCTGCTTCTTAACTTCCGTTTCAGGCGGCCTGAAACGATGGGGCTCTGTAGCAGCATCCGCTGTTTAATAAATGGAGCCCATAATTTGAGTGGGTACTTCACAGAATATTTTGTGTAAATGTAATGAATGCAGCTGAAAACACCTCTAGCAAACGAATGTGAACGTGGCTCAGCAACGAAAGGGGTAAGACCATGTTAAAAGAAATTTGGGACATTCTGTAAAACAATTCGGGCTAGATTACACGTTTTCCCATTTGCGGGTGCGCAATAAATAATCAGCCATTACAATTTGCTGGTTCCTGCTACCACAAGCTAACGGTAGCAATTAGCGCTCAGAAAAATTACCAGAGATCAGATCTCTGGTTAATTTTCTAAAAGTGCCCAAAATGTCCTCAAAAGAGGGTATTATAGTTTTTTTATTTAAAAAAAAAAAAGTTGTATTTTTTGTTTTAATAAAAAACAATTGCACTAGGCAGTTTTAAGGGCTTAATAGAGGCGGGTGTGGGATGTTAGAAAAAAAAAGTAACTGAAAAGTGCCTTTACATTGCGGTCTACGGGAACTGTTTGTTCCCTGTAAATATATACAGTATGTATATGAATATACACATTAACACATTAATATATATGCAAATAATCATACATATATATTTAATATTTGCTACCATCGCTGTGCTACTTACTCCCTTCGCTGTGCGAGGTTCTCATGCCATGTGTCACGGCATGAGAACGAGGCTCCTATTAGAGCCTATGGAAGCACGCACCCTGGAGCGCAATGCTTCCCAGCAATTGCTGTCAACTTGTAATACTAGCGCACATTTGCATGCGCTGGTATTTCTCAGTGTAATAACCCCTATCCCTCCGCTCCCGGAGTCCATCACAACTCTAATAAAGTTATTAACCCCTATCCCGCCTCTCCCGGAGCCCACCGCAACTAAATAAATGTATTAACCCCTAAACCTCTGGCCTACCACATCACTACCACTTACTAAACCTTTAAACCCCTAAACCGCCAGCCCCCCCACATTGCCATAAACTAAATTAAGCTATTAACCCCTAAACCTAACAACCCGCTAACATTACATTAAATATTAACTCATCCCTATCTTATAATAAATGTAAACTTACCTTGACGTCATTTAAAGGAAACTTCATTCTTCAAGAAGAGGATGCTCCGCGCCGGATGTCTTGAAGATGGAGCCGCTCCGCACCTGATGGATGAAGATAGAAGATGCCATCTGGATGAAGACTTCTGCCCGCTTGGATGAAGACTTCTGCCGGCTTCGCTGAGGACTTCTGCCGCTTGGATGAGGATGGATGTCTGTTCTTCGAAAACTGTAAGTGGATCTTCGGGGGTTAGTGTTAGGTTTTTTTTAAGTTTTTATTGGGTGGGTTTTAATTTTAGGTTAGGTACTTTGGGCAGTAAAAGAGCTGAATACCCTTTTAAGGGCAATGCCCATACAAATGCCTTTTTCAGGGCAATGGGGAGCTTAGGTTTTTTTTTTTTTTTTTTTTAAATATATTTTTATTGAAGAATAAATAACATTACAGAGTACAAATAATACAATTAAATCACAAGCGTATAAAGAGAAACGTTTGTTGACAGGATCCTGCCCCAAAAAGGCACATCACAAGTTGTGGAATCAATTATACTAAGAAGTCTAATAAGTTTAATATAACATTAACTGAGTGTCTGAACAGTGGTGGAAAATGCACGCGAAAGTAAAAAGTGAAAAACTTGGGCTCTATCTGTCAGCGTGCTGACGAGAGAGGGACTATGTGGGAGAACACCGGCGTTTGTGGAGAATAGGGCGAGAAGGAGGAGGAGGAAGAGGAGAGGGGAGAGAGAGAGAGAGAGAGAGGGAGGCAGAGAGGGGGGGAGGGGGAGAGAAGGAAAAAAAAAAAGTAAGGGGGAGGGGAGTATCTTAGAGACGTAAATAAATAAGTTCATCGGTAGTGTGGCTGGGGTGTCTTGAGGGGGAAGGGGGGGATCCAGTAGGGCATCCTTATGGAATGCAGATTAGTAGTGTGGGACCTCTTGTCCCCCGTTCAGACCACGAGTATCGCCTCCTCACCCAGGTGGTCCCAGGGCTCCCATGTTAAAGCATACAGATCAATTTGGTGTCGGGAGCCATAGACATAGCTTTCCATGGACCGAAAATAGGAGATGAGGCGAACCACGGCTTGCCAACTGGGGCACTCTGGTTTCTTCCAGCTCCTTGCAATTGATAATTTAACAGCCATCATGATAGTTATGAGCAAGATGCCGCTCGTTGCGGGGCAGAGCTTAGACCGGTATGAACAAGTGCCATTGCTGGGGGGAGAGAGTCAACCGGGAGCTTAGGTTTTTTAGATAGGTTTTATTTCGGGGTGTTGGTTGTGTGGTTGGTGGGTTTTACTGTTGGTGAGTATTTGTATTTTTTTTTAACAGGTAAAAGAGCTGATTTCTTTGGGGCAATGCCCCACAAAAGGCCCTTTTAAGGGCCATTGGTAGTTTAGTGTAGGCTAGGTTTTTTTTTTATTTTGGGGGAGCTTTTTTATTTTGATAGGGCTATTAGATTAGGTGTAATTAGTTTAAATGTTTGATAATTCATTTTTTATTTTGTGTACTTTAGTGTTCTTTATTTTGTGTAACTTAGTTGTTATTTTTTTGTAACTTAGTAATTTTTAATAGTAGATTTAAATAACTTGAGTAGGGTTAGGTTTTTAAATATGTAATATAGTTAATTTAATTTTTAGTTTAATGTAATTGCAGTATAATAGTTAGGGTAGGTTAATTAGTAGTTTAATATAGTTTATTTTAATTCTAAAGGTAAGTTTAAATTTATTATAAGATAGGGATGAGTTAATATTTAATGTAAAATTAGCGGGTTGTTAGGTTTAGGGGTTAATAGCTTAATTTAGTTTATGGTGATGTGGGGCGCTGGTGGTTTAGGGGTTAATAGGTTTAGTAAGTGGTAGTGATGTGGGAGGCCAGGGGTTTAGGGGTTAATACATGTATTTAGTTGCGGAGGGGTCCGGGAGTGGGGGGATAGGGGTTAATAACTTTATTAGAGTTGCGATGGGCTCCGGGAGCGGCGAGATAGGGGTTAAACATTTTAGTATAGTAGTGGTGTTTGTTGACAGGGTATAAATAAAGTTGGGAAAAAGCCGAATAGCAGCGAGATTGATAACTGCTAGTTAACAACAGTTTGCTGCTCATCGCCCGGTACTTGGTGCACGGCTTTTTGACAGCTTTTTTTTCATAAATAAGGAGAGCGTATTCAGGTCCGCGGACGCGATGTTAGGCGAGCGTATTGGTGCCGTCGAATGCAGCATAGTTGACGGCTTGATAATGCGGCTTCTTAGTCTTCTACATATTTTTGCTTGCCCTCATATTGTCTATGTTTATAAATCACAATGAGAAAGTGCTTTCCTTTTTTAACATTTTTATTAAATATTCATCAGCAACATGAACTTATAGACAAGAATTAAATTGGAAAAAAGAATATTCTCTTTTTGTGCAATTTCTCATATGCCACAATTCTTGTATTAATTAAAGTACAAAATGAAATTGATGGCAGATGAGAGATGTTTGATATAACTAGCCTTCCAGTGTTCCCAATTTAAATCAAATGTTAAACTTTATTTAGATCTTGGCCTTTTCTTCTATTGCATGTTAAAACCAGGATTATTTTTACATTGTTCTGTATTAAAAAAAGTATTAAAGAAAATGTATTATTAAGGGACAGTAAACATTAGGGTTTTATATTGTAAAAATATGCTGATTTTTTCAATAGACTTAAAAGGGACAGTAAAGTAAAAAAAATTTTTTTTCATGATTCAGATAGAGCATGCAATTTTAATTCTCTTGGCATAATTTGTTGAAAAATATATCATACTTAGATAGGCTCAGGAGCATCAATGCACTACAGGGAGGAGCTGCTGATTGGTGGCTTTAAATATATGCCTCTTGTATTTGGCTCACCAAATGTGTACTAGCTCACAGAAGTGCATTGTTTTCAACAAAGGATACCAAGATTAAGCAGATTTGACAATGGAAGTAATTAGGAAAGTTAACTGCATCAATGTGCATGATCAGCTGTTCTTGTCATGCAGGGGATCACTGATCAGAATATGTTTTCTGTGATTGCCTACACTACAAGCCGGGTATTGTCGGTGGCCTAGTGGGGAGCACTCCAAAACTTTTTAGAGAAGTGCCGGTGATGTCACAAAGGGGCGGGGTCATGGTAGCTGCAAGCTGCTTGAGGGAGGTTATTCAGCCCTTGCAATCTCATCTGCCTTGGCAACTACAGATGATTGAGACCCTTAATTCGAAAGGGAATCAAGTCCCACAAAATAAAAAACAAACATGGGTTTCCCTGGGGAGGGTATCTTTTAGGACACCTTATAAAAAAAATCTAAAATGTTTATAGACCCCCCCAATAAAGTTTATTTTATAATGTACACGTTCCTCTTTTTTTTAAAAAAACTGAATAACTAGGTTGTCATTGTGGTGACAGTGATCACCTTCCTAGCAGAACAAAATGTGCTTTTATTTAAATTCTGGCACAAAGGGACCCTCTGTTTTTTGTTTGTTTTTTTGTTTGTTTTTTTAAATATATTTTTTTATTGAGATTACAGAGAATTACAGCAACATAATTTGTCCATTTACAATGACAAATAATGCACATGTATGTATATAATAGGCAGTTGGTATATTACAATATTATCTATACAACAAGTTAGGGAGCTTAAGAAATATCTGTCAGTAACCATTTCGTTGAGGGAAGTAGTGGATATCTAGGTGGATAAGCACTTGCTGAAAATCCCTTCATGTATGATGATATATGAACACTTATGTAAATACTCAAAACATAGCTATTAGTCAATAAATGAGAGAGTAAATGGACTATTCTTAATGAAATCTCTTTTTTGGTGGAGTGAGAGTTTAAATTGAAATAGTAAATATAAAGGAGAAATTGGGGGGGAATCAGCGGGCAGGAGCCGCTAGAAAATTAAGAGGGGGGGGGCGAGTCCAAGGGATTTTAATAATATAATGGAAAGTATAATTGGACCTATTAATAAGCATATATCTTTTAGGGCCTACATAAAGCTAGAGAGGCGTATAGGAAAAAGGCCTACGTATATCAGAAGGGTATTCCCAAACAAAATTACACTGTGGGGAGTGTATGGAAATATATATTATTATGGAGAGTGTCGGCTATATATCATCTATACGTAACAGGAGGACTCATCGCCTGTAGAATGGGAGCTCTAATTGACTCAGATGGATGATTAGCATCTATTAATGTGAAGAAGAAGAGAGAAAAAAAGGTGAATAAAGAGCCTGACACCGCTGCAAATACAAAAACAGGGGACTAAGTACAGTTAATGTTCATCTTTATGTCAAATGTGAGGTATAGCTCTAGCTCTAGGTTGTAGCTGCTAGGGGGTGTTATGTTGGATGTTGGACGCTTCAAATGGGGGTGATTAAAGTGCAACACAGTCCCTTATATAGTCAATAAGGAGCTTTCTCAATATCTATTAGGTACCTCTAAACTATGAAAAGAAGCATGAAGCAAGTTAAGAGTGACTTGTTATCTGTTTGTAGGGAGCCCTGTATATAAATGTATGAACTCCTATGAAAGTTTGGGCTACTCTGTGTGTGCAGACTCCAACAATGAAACTATAGAGCTGGTAGAATATTAAGCCCGATGGTGTGCCTGCTTAGCTATCTCATCCAACCGTGTAGCTTAGGGTGCATAGTATATTGTATCAGTATGACATAAACTCTGAACCTCAAAAACATATTCTCTTAAACATCATAGGAATGTTAACAACCAAGGTACAAGACATGAGTATATAGCAGAACATATTAGGTATTTACTTTTATATTAGAAGTGAGGTTTTAAATTACCTCTGTGAAAAAACAACAGACTAATATAGATTCCTATATAGCCATAAAAGTAATTGGTCCCAGGTACTAACATTAAGCTAGGGTAACATACACTATTATTTAATGTTAATAAAGAAAAACAGACGTGTTGCAAAACTATGATATCAAGTGAGCAATAATGTCTATATCAGTGGGGTGGTAGTATAGTTGTCTATTATAGACCCAACAAGCTGTAGTTGCCATGGTCTCTCTTAATAGCGGTGAACTGTGAGAACTAGCTTAGAGGTTGCACTTGGGGACCCTCTGTTTTTAATACAAACCCAAAAGCATGTAGGGTCCCCTCTTTCATATCTGGAAAACATGACAATTTAGTAAGATGATTACAGCAGTAATAGATGACACCTGGCTATTTACTAATTTATTTCAATCTTAACATTTTTTGTATCACATGCCTTAAAATATAAATATAATAATGGTATATCCTCAATCTGCTAGACCTTCTGATAAAAAATATATAATTTCTGTGGGTCACTCACTTAAATATGATTTACAATATTATTTAAATTTAAACAGCAAAAAAAAGCTAAAAATCAGCTTAGCAAAGGCTTAGAGAAAGGGTTAACATTTTATGATCTGAATCATGAAAGAGAAATTTGGGGTACTGTGTCCCTTTAAAGTAATAAAGCTTATCAACAAGCTTCTTTTATGTATTTATTTTGTCATTGAAGTTGCATCCTGTATGCTGCACACCTCAGGGGCCCGATCCGATATGCAGCGTCGCCCGCAAAAGCCGGCGACGCCAAATTTTGCCCTGGTTTGGTATCACATATACGGTGTATCATACAACTTACGCGCGTATATTTCTGCCTTCGCCCGTATTTTTTTTTACCCATAGACTGACATACAAAACACGCGCAGTTTGGTATCCAATATACAGCGTAAGGACTTACGCGCGCAGAATTCAGAAAATCTACTCCATTCTCATCTCGCTACAAATTGCAGGCGCAGGAACCCTTGCACTGACTAAAAAAACAACGTAACTCCCTGGAAGCCTTAACAAACCCATACATTTAAGCAGCATCTCAAGGTTAAAGGGACAGTATACTATGATATTGCTTTTTTAAGGTTTATTTGTGTATTTGAAATAGTTTCAAGCCACAACATAATCAAATGGATTGAGCTTGTAGGTACTTTATCACATTGTGGACATATACTTGCTTATTTACTTTAAATTGGATTACCTTCATCTCTTTAGAACCCACTGGAGTGTAATTTATTCTAATGCTAACACAGCTTGGCACTGATGCCAAAATATATAAAGGGACAGTCAAGTCCAAAGATAACCTTCTTCTTTTAAATAGGGCATGTTATTTCAAACTACTTTCAGATTTAATTCTAACACTTGCTTTGTTCTCTTGGTATTCTTAGTTGAAAGCAAAACCTAGGATGGCTCATATGATCATTTCTAACACCTTCTTGAAGGCTGCCTCTTTGCAATTGTGTCAAACCAATCACAGACACCACAACCTCTCACCTGCAGACTTAAAACACCTGATAATGCCCACCCTATCAGTAACATCACTACTATATATACCAATGTGTCAATTTATATTGGATGTGAGATTGATTTACATCATACAAGTGAATATTACTATATGTACCCTTCAGAAACAACTATTGTGGATGTGAGTTATAGTACAAGAATATGTCAGAAACAGGATAATATTACCTTTTTTGGGCCATTTCCACACAGGCCTTATTATATGTTTAAACAATATTAGTGTACTAAAACACCCCTCACATGGACGTGGATGACAATTATATGGTAAATAACAGAGGACAAGATTTATGGTGAACTATAAGAATATTTTTTTTCCGGCTTCTTGGATGAGGGGGCTGAGGTGACTGGAGTGGATTTCCTGGTTCTCCTGGTTTGGGAAGCTTCAAATGATTCTGCTGGAGTGCTGGCCACAGATGATAGGCTGGAGGCAGTGTCCTGCTGGTGTGTGAAGTGCTCAACCAACACACCCAAGAGTTGGTTTTGTTCCCGCCATCTGTTGTCAATCTGCATCTGCATATCAGAAATAACTCTCATCATCTGCGACTGGTTTTGTACTATACCATTTAATGATGCTGCCATGTCCCTCTGCAGCTCTATGGTACGCTGGAGTAACCTCTGTTGGCTCCTGTGAAACCTGTGTTGGCCTTTTTGTATGCTCTTGCAGCTTGTTATGAGCCTCCTCTGGAGTGAAATGTATTCCTCGCCCAGGGGAGAATACAGTGGATCTACAGGCTCTTGAGCAGCAGTGATTCTAGGTGCAGGTTCAGCTCTATCTGCTGGTGCATCATGGACAACTGCAGCTGCTGGTGCTTCAGGGACAACTTCAGCTGCTGGTACTTCAGGGACAACTTCAGCTGCTGGTGCTTCAGGGACAACTGCAGCTGCTGGTGCTTCAGGGACATCTTCAGCTGCTGGTGCTTCATGGACAACTGCAGCTGCTGGTGCTTCAGGGACAACTTCAGCTATATGCTCATCTGAGGATGATGGAGCTCTCCCGAGGGAAGCGGATGGTGGAGCTCTCCCAAGGGAAGCGGATGGTGGAGCTCTCCCAAGGGAAGCGGATGGTGGAGCTCTCCCAAGGGAAGAGGATGGTGGAGCTCTCAGGCTGGATTGGTAGTCCCATTGATGACTATTCTGTGACCATCCAGCCTGTCCAGTTTGCATTTCTTGTGACATCCCCTGTGTGGAAAAGCCATGTCTGGCCTGATATTGTGTTGGGGGGGTTAAAGACATGGACCCTTCGTGGCTAACTTGGCTCCCCCTCAAAGCCAAAAGGATATTCCTCAGGCCAGGTATCTTGCCAGGGGTCGTATGCCAATGGTGGTGGCATCACTTCTGGGTCCTCAATGGAGGCAATCCAACCCTGCTCATGCCTGGGAGCATACTGTCCATGTTGCTGCCTGAAGACTGGTGGTGGAGGTTGCTGCATGACTGTGACTGGTGGTGGAGGTGGCTGCATGCCTGTGACTGGTGGTGATGGTGGCGGCATGCCTATTTGCAGCATTGTGACAGGAGGTTCTGTGGAGGAGTCAAATGATGATAGGGATTAGTACAGTCATATATATGTCCATGTGGGCATACAATATACATTGATACATGCTAGGGACAATAATCATTCTCATGTCAAACTGTATAACATGCATGTGCACAATGTGATTTGTGATATGAGGGATTTTAATCTGCACAGTATACAGGTATGTGTTTCATACAATAGTTATGTGTACATTTCAGTGATGGAGAAAATGTGTTCTTTAAGTGACACTATGGTCACACAATTTACTTTAGCCTGATGTAGGCACAGAACCTGCTTTCTGAGCTAAAAGTATTGTGATGGCTATAGTGTCCATTTACTGAAAACTCAACATGTGGCTTGTGGCCTGTGTTACTCTGAGACATGTTAGTATTGCACTATTCCACCTCATATCATGAATTGCATTGTGTTAAGTAGCATTAATGTGAAATATAATTGTAGATGTTTTTGTTAGTAGGCCAAATACCATGCTCCTCATTGTGTACATGAATGTGTGACATTAAAATTTTTTATATCTCAAATACATATAATACTGGTGTGTGGGATGTTACTCACCAGCATGAGGTGCTGTGGTTGCAGCCCCTGAGTCACGAGCCCCTGGAAGTCCACGGACTGCTGTGATACTCAGGGACATGCGTATCATCTCCTGCCAGGTGTTGTATTCGGTTTCCAGGGGTGGACCACCGCCTGTTCCCCTCTGGTGCATGGCTTCCTGCCCCATCTTCTCTTTTCACCCGCCTCTTACAATCGTTCCACCTTTTTTTAAGTCCCTCGACAGTCCTCCACTGGGGCCACACTGTTTACAGCATCCTCTACCACCAACCATCCTGCCTTACGCCTTCGGGCAACACCTTTGCCCTTCTCCTGGCCAAAGAGGGCACTGTGGTTGTCCATGATGGCCTGGACTAGCGCAACATTCTCATCAAATGAGAAGTTTGGGCATCTCATGCGCTCCTCCTCTGTGGCCACCTGGCTTCCTCCCTGGGATGTCCCTGCTGTGGGTTCCTCCCTATCCTCTCCCTCCTCCCCCCTGCTGTCCCCATGTGCACCCTCTGTCCCTCTTCTAAGTGTGCCTGGTCTCTGGGCATCTCCCCTCCCATCATCCCTTCTAACTCTCCCTCTCCCCACTCCACTAACTCCCTGACGGGGACCCCGCTGCTCCTCCTGTCCGCTACAATACTCCTCTCCCTGCAACTCCGCTCCCCTCCTCCCCTCCACCCTACCTCTCTCTGCCATCCTCACACTACACACACTCACACTCACTCCCAGTTCAATCACAACCAAACACTCAGCCTATCACACTGTAAAATTGAAATAAAATGTGTGAGGTGTTAGAAAAAAAAAGTGTTGCGCATTTTTAGATGGAGTCGCGGGTAATTTTTACGAGTGTTAGCCAAATTTTCATAAAACTACACTTTATTGAGACTTTACGTGAACAAAATACTGGTGTAAGTACTTGCGACGACTAAAATGTGTATTTGCGCACTTTTCGGAACAACGCCAGTTTGTCCTATTTACGCCACTTTAGCATCTGATGGCGCCGTATATTGGATAGCCCGATGTGCGAGGTGAAATTACGGGCGGCGTAGGTTCCCTCGCTTGCGCCGAAAACTACGCCATATATCGGATCGCGCCCCAGATGTAGGCCTTTCGTCATTTATTTTAACGAGCAGTACAGCCAATAGCCAGCGTGTAGTGTGCTCTCCTGTGTTCTCTATATGCTCTCAGTGTTTTTCTGCATAGACCATGTATGCTCAGTTTCAACCATCGATCCAATACAAAAAAAACAAAAATAGTGAATCACAAAGTCATATGCATTACAATAAATGACTACTTATGATTACTGATTAACAGCACTTGTATACTTTTTTTCCATTTCCACCATGTATAAGGACGGCCTTCAATAGTTACTAATTAAACTGGCTGAGCACACATATCTCAGCATATCTAGCAAGAGCTACTTTGGCATAGACCAGGGTAGATAAAAATCTATTTTTTTTTTATTTGATTTTTTTTATTTAAATCAGATATTATTTTTAATTTATATATTTTTTTTTTATTTAAATATGATTTTTTTTTTTTAAATAAAATGCTTTTTGAGGAAAACTTTTTCTAAAGATAGTTTCTATTTGAGACACATTATAATCTTAAGGTTATTCATCCTGAAATATAAATTTGTTTTTACTTATATATCAAGATACTGTATATTCATGGCTCTAATGTGTAATTTATTTGGTAGATTAATTCAATTAATCCACTCACAATGTAATGCTCTCCCAGAGGTTTCTGTCAGATTATTCTGGGCAGCTTTTCTATCTTAAAGATCTATCTGAAAGATATTATCACATATTATTGTTTTTTGTAGTTCTCAAAACTGTGAATATGTATCTGCAGAAATAACATGCCCCTTCTTCGCAGCCATTTTTTTTATAAAATAGACATTAAAGGGACATAATCACGAAAGAAACCATTTGGGTTTCAAATAGAGCATACAATTTTCAGATTTTAGCTTTACTTATTTTCAAATTTGCTTCATTCTCTTGGTATCCTTTGTTGAAGGAGAGAAATGTTGTACTGGGGCCTAGCTGGACACTTTGGGTGAGACAGCAGCTAGCTTACAGTTTTGCATTGCTTCTGAGCCTACCTATGTATGCTTTTCAACAATGGATACCAAGAGAACAAAGCAAATTAGTTTAATTTTGACTTTATTGTCCCTTTAAGGGCATTGCTCCCCTGCAAATATATGTACACAGAATTAACCCATACTAAATTTCAAGAAGCTCACTAAATAGAAGATTGCTTGGAGAGGAATAGATCTGCACAAGGACCTAAGTGTGAGGAGGGAGGGACAAGCATTACAAATATAATGTTATTGTTTTAGTTAAATAAGACTGTTTAAATTGTTATTATTAAGGTAATAATTTATACTTCCAATAAAGTACAGCTAAAAAGTTTATCAAACAGGAATGATTAAACTGGAGATAGTTCACCTCCTAATAATTTAATTCATTTCAATGATCTATCTATGCATATCTAATGATATATAACCAAATCAGTAATGGTATAACTGGAAAAATAATCTGAAAAAGTTAATATTCTAAAAATGAAAACCTTGACTTAAATCGATTGAAATTGGTCTTACTGACTAGTGATTTAAAATAGTGATTTTAATCAAATCCATCCTGGCCTAGACCAACTAGGCCTGTGCCTAAGGCAATAGGATTTAATGTGCACCAATGTATAAGGGGTAGTTCAGTAGCATTATTTCTTCTCACTGCTATGCTCTCCGAATCTTTTATTTGTTAATTGTATTACAAATCAATGATATCTGGTTGTCTAATGGTGATAAATGACGGCTCCATGTGCCTCTGGTCTCTGGTTGTGGGAAACAGATGAGGTCATTATAAGTTATGGGGGTTGGGATGTTCGGATACAGCAGATGACCCAATGCCTAGAGTAGCCCAAAAAATATAATAAATCACATATATTTAGCATATACAGATATGTAAACATATACATATAAAACACAGTAAAAGTGCAGTAATGTGAATATTGTTTTATATTATCAGAAAACAAAGTACAATGATTTAACCTCATAAATAAAATATGGAACATGTTAATAAATGATCATTTAGAAGTAGATGTATCTGCACCAGTCCTATCAAAGTGGTGAGTCTAGTATTATGGTCACTTCTTAATTTATGTAATTTTATATATTAAAGATATAACCTTTTAGTATATATTCTATATTTTCTTATGGTAAAGTGACAGTTCTGAAATTCTAAATTCTGCGAAACTCATCAAAACAAACCAATTTCCTTTTACAGCAAGCGGCAATAATTATGATGATCTCAGACACTCTTTAAATAGACTATTTAACATATGATTCAGTAGTAATCAATACTAATCTATAGAGCATAAGCAACAAAAAGCTATTCAGGCTATTCCGAACTCGTTTCACAATGCACGAGAGCTAATATTGTTTTCACATATGCATTTTAACCTAGAAGAGTTTATCCTTCTCTGCTAGTTTGTGAAAATATATTTGTTACTCAGACGTTGGGTCCAAAGTTCTAAGTTCATCATCAACAGCTCGTTTACTTGATCATTTTTTTTAAAAAAGTAGTGGAATATTGTAATTAGTTGATAATTACTATTCTACTAGTGCACCACTCTTTCATAAATTCAAACAGCCAAAAAAAACAGATGAATACAGAGTTTTTGAACACCAAATTCTGACCTATATTACAAGTTGTGCGGTACGGCTATACCACTGAAAAATTGTCCTTTGTGAGCGGAATAGTCAGCTCACCCGTATTACAAGTCGCGCAGTATGGCTATACTGCTAGCGTTTTAGTCTATACCGCAACAATCCATTCCGGGTTTTACTGTTAGGGTTCATTTGTATTTTTTTTTATATAAAAGCTGTAAAACAGGGCAATGCCCTACAAAAAGGCCCTTTTAAGTGCTATTGGTAGTTTAGTGTTAGATTAGGGGGTGTTTTTATTTTGGGTTGGCTTTTTTGTTTTTATTGGGGTATTAGGTTAGGTTTAATTTTTTTTTTTTGGATAATTTCGTTTAATATTTTCTGTAATCGTAGTTTTTTTTATTTTTCGTAATTTTAAAGTTTAATATTTTTTGTAATGTTAGGGTTTTTTTTTCATAGTGTTAGTATTTTTTAATTTTGTAATTTAGGTTTTTTATTTTTGGTATATATATATATATTTTTTTTAAATAGTAATGCTAGCTTTATTTATAGTTTAAGCTTAGGTTTTATTTATTTCACATGTAAGTTTTTATTTAATATAAGGTAGTTATATTGTAACTTTAATTTTAAGTAAGCGGTGTTAGGTTTAGGGGTTAATTTGATTATTTTTGGTATGAGCGATGGGGGGGTCGGCGGTTTAGGGGTTAATAGGTTTATTTTAGTAGTAACAATGTGGGGGGGTTGGCGGTTTACTGGTTAATAGGTTTATTTTAGTTGTAGCGATGTGGGTGGGTGGCGGTTTAGGGGTTAATACTTTAATTCAGTGTTGGCGATGTTGGTGTGCGGCGGATTAGCGGTTAATAGGTTTATTGTAGCGTTGGAGATGCGGGGGGCGGCGGATTGGGGTTAATAGGTTTATTGTAGTTTTGGTAATGCCGGGGGTGGCGGATTAGGGGTTAATATCTTTATTTAGTGTTGGCGATGTCGGGGGCGGCAGATCAGGGATATTTAGACTAGGGGTTAATGTTAGGGTGTTAGGTTTATACATAACCTTCTTGTCTCCATAGACATCAATGGGGATTGCGTTATAGCGATCGCATTCTCCAATCGTAGGTGTTAGTTTTTTTCGTCACTTTTCTCCATTGATGTCTATAGGGGAATCCGTGCACAAACCGCATAACAAAATAAGTAACTTGTAATGGCAGCGCTATGGAAAGTGCGGCAACTTGTAATCTTGGTCTCTGATTGGAATGGTAGCCACTATATATATATATTTTTTAGTTAACAAGCAAAGAAATTGCCTTTCTAGATGCAAATTTCAACTAGGCTTCTATCTAAATATGAAACTCGTGAATGCAAATAAATAGTGAATGCATTAAACTTTTCTTCTATTCTGTCGTTTATTATTAAAATGGAGACAGGTTTTGCACTGCGGATGCCAAACCTGTGTGCGCATTAGAACTCTGACCTTTTTGTTCATAGAAGTGTAGATAATAGGTTAGTAGCAGGAACGTTTAAGCAGAGCAGCACAAACCACAGAAAACCTTTATACATATTAAAATTAAGAAACATTTCCTTAACAATTTAAAACATGCAAAACCAGTTTGTATATAAAAAAAAAGTAATACATTATAGAATGATCTAATTATATGGTGTTTCTAATCCGCTTATTTTTCTAGCCAGCTTTTCCCAGCAGTAAAGTTTAGAGTAGCTCTCTGAAGCATTTGTTTTTAGCCTTTGAAATAAAATATAAGGGCTTTACATAAATACATAGGTTTTCATTTCTTTAAGCAAGAATTCTTAGTTACAAAAGGTAACGTTTTGTTGTTTTCAAGGTTTGTTATGATAAAAAACAATTTAAAAACAAGTTTATTTAAGGGGGGACATAAAAGCCAACATTTTTCTTTTGTGATTCAGGTAGAGCATGCAATTTAACAGCTCTCTAATTTATTTATTTAATCTAATTTGCTTTATTTACGTTGCACTACTGGAGTTAACTGGTGATTGCATTTATATGCTTGTCATTGACTCACCTGATGTGTCCATCTAGCTTCCAGGAGTGCATTGTGCACCTTTAGCAAAGGATACCAAGAGAATTCAGTAAATGTGATGAGACATAAATTGGAAACTCATTTAAAAGGACAGTGTACTATTGTGAAGTTCCCTAAAATGTTTATGTAGGTTAGTATCTAAATCTTCTCTTTCTATATTACATAAGTGTTCCCTTATGTGGTCTCTCATGAACCTTTTAGTCTCACCTATATAAATTAAATTACAAGAGCATTGTAATAAGTAGAATACCCTCTTTTGTGAACAGCGAATCGGATCCTTAATAATCAATTGTTCTCCTGTTTCAGGAATGGTTATATATTTCTTCTTTGAACTATACTTGCAAGCTCTACATGAAATACAAGTGTAGAAACCATGTAGATCCTGGTTTCTCAACAGCCGGGCAGTGGCCCAGTACCGGGCCGTGATGGCCCTGCTGGTGGGCCCTGACCTGTCATGCCCCCACTGCACACTCTTACCCCACTGCACACAAGGGGCAGACTGAGACCAATCAAGGCCCCAGGAAAACTGTCTCACACTGACCCAAATGTATTCAAATGTATGCAAATTAACATGGTAGCCTCCCTGCTCTAACCCCAACAGGCCCATCAACCTCCAGAGCCAGGACCCCCAACATTAAGGGCCAAAGAAAGGGCCCCCAACCTCCAGGGCCAGACCTCACACTCCATGGCCCTCACAGCGACAGACCCTCGGCAGGACCCCCACACTCCAGGGCCCCCACTAAACCTACACTGAACTGCTTAGTTACTGATATGGCAAATCCCTGATGCTTACTATATATATATATATATATATATATATATATATATATATAAAAAAAACTACCAGGCCCTGGACATTTCCAGCTAAAATTTACCGGGCCTTGAGGTCACTTTGGTTGAGAACCACTGATGTAGGTAATTTCCCAATAGATCCTTTTCTTTAACGTATCTTTTTGGTCTCTTCCATTCACTTGGTGCACGTATAGTCTTGAGATTTTTTTGCTCTTTTGAAAATACATCTTCGGAGAGAGGAAACTAAATCACCTATCACCATGTCATTTTTAACTATGTGCCATTGTCTATTTAGAATACTCTTTTTTTTTAATTTTTTTATTATTTTTTATTGAATTTCCATAATACAGACATAAACATACAACAAAAATAAAATAAAATAAAATAAAAAAACAGAAAAAAAGCATCTATTGATCAAAGCAAGAGACAATATACATTTCTTGTGCATTTTACAGAAGCATAGTTCTTCAAAACAAATATTCTAGGGTAATCTGCACTTTTAATATTTTGAAGCAAAACAACGACTCAGCTAACTCAAAATATGACTCAGACCTGGCAGTCTACCAGACTGAGACTAAGTTCGGTCTCACTTTTTGTAATGTGAAAGACACTATGTTGTAGTATACATTAATTTAAATGAATCACAACTGCTGAGAGTATAGGAATTGTAGCAAGGTTTAAACTGGATAATAACATAAATTACTAAAAGAAGTAATGTCAGAATCCAAGTATAAACTTAGCAATTTCATATAAGGAAAAATAGCATTAGATATTTCTATAGTTGTCTCAAGTAAATGAATACTGGAGGTACAACAGAAAAACCGTGTCTATAACCAGAGAAAAAATAGACAGTGTTAACACATCAAAATAGCGTACAATGTAAATATAGACCTGAGACATAATATCTCATAAGTATATGAGTAAATTTGAGTAGGAGGTATTGTAGCAGAGATAGCAGCTTGTAACAAGGCATGAGGTTACCAATAGTACCTGGAGGGTAAACAAGAGACCTGTGAACCTGTAGAGAGATCTCACAGCTTGTAGCGGAGAAGCGGGTTGCAGCGCTGGAGCCGACAGGTTGGCGTGTGACGTCACCGCTCCACGATGCAGGGCGGAAGAATCAGCTGAAAGGAGCAAGCTGACAGCAACGGCTGAGCAAACAGTCAATCCGATATCAAGAGAGGTAGGCTGGGTAAACAGCAGGGGAAATTGGACAATCCGGAAAGGTTGGTAATTAGTTGAATTCCCAAAAGGTAACAAATTACTTGAGCTCCGTTTGAATCATACTGAGGTTAGTGGAAACAATAACAAGCAAAGTTGAAAGGTGGGAGGCGGCTTAAATAGCGTAGCAGGTGAACTGGTCAGAAAATTAAAGGCATAGTGTCAGTAAAAAATAACAAGGTTGTTGTTAGGCAATGTGTAATCATGACACTTTTACACATAACTCATTATTCCAGTACCTATAATTATCTTTGATTTATATAACCAATCTCTGCGCCGCAGAGATTTTCCCTTTTGACAAAAATCTGTGTGTATGATTCCGTAATTCTTTGAATTTAATTGCCCTCTTTGACTTATTTATTCAACAGCCTATAACGTTTTCTAAAAAAAAAAACAACCTCTTCCTTACTTAAAATGGTTAGCTAAAGTAAACATCCAGTGCATACTTCTACCATAAAACACCATCTCCCCCACTCCCAGAGGTACATGGAGTGGGGTGGGGGGGGTGCCCACAGGGGAGGGGGAGAGAGGAAGAGAAAAAAAATAAAAAATTACAATTATATTTAATCCTCCCTTCTACCTTTCTCCGTCCTCTCGGAGTATTTTGACTTAATCTTAATATTTTAGCTCATTTATACCCTCTTACCTGTCCCTCTCTGTTAACCACTGCGTGGGTAAGACTCCTGATACTACAAGATTTAGAAATGGTACTGCATTCTGAAATGGCTCCAAGAATTGTCGCTGCAACACATGGGGCCAGGAACTTATAAAACTTTTCCATTTGCTAAAGTAACTTCTATATTGTTTATCTGATCCAGCCTTCGAATTCTGCCTTTCTACTATCATCTGAGTTTTGATAACATTTACGAACTCTCTAATACTTGGAATTTCTTTTTGTTTCCATTTTTTAAACAACAAACTTCATGCCACCAGTATGACTAAATTTGTAAGATATCTATCACCAGTATTCTCTGTATATTTTAGGAAAAATATTTGGAACGGCTGCAGTTCTATTCTAGCTTTTAGGTGTCTATTTAACCAGTATTGAATCTTTGCCCAGAATTGTTTGACTTTAGGACAGCTCCACAAACAATGTAATAAATTTGCATCTGATACCGCACATTTGAAACAATTCCCGGACTGGGATGTAGACCATTTGGCTAATCTTGCTGGGGTCAGGTAAAAATTATTAATTTTTTTACATTGCGACTCCCTCCAGTTAATACAGTTAGTTGCTTCAACTGACAATTTTATACTTTCTATGATATCTGCTGCTTGTATCGTATCGAAATATTTTATGAATTTATCCCTGGCCTGATTCATATGCTCTTGTCCTCTAATCCTCAATATTTTTTGATACCACCAAGAAATTGACCTTTCCCCGCTTGATATAATTTTAGGACCTCGACTATTTGTTCTTGCCCCCATTCTGCTGTGACCTCTCTATTATATTTCTCAACATAATGACGAGCTTGCAAATATGCATAACATTTTTTAGCTGGGAGATTATATTACTCTGCCAAACTCTGAAAAGTCAGAGTCTTCCCTTCTCCCTCTTCTTTTAACTGTACAAATTGACTGAGTCCTTTCTCTCTCCACTCCTGAAATAGTCTATTATTGTGCCCTGGGGGAAAGTCCACACAGCCAATAATAGGTAAATAGGGGGACACCTGAAATTCTTGGCCTATTAACCTGCAATATTGCTGCCAGGCCCGGATAATATTTGCAAACGTTGGCATAGTGCTCACATTATGTGGTAATTTCTTATACGGGCAATGCAATATAGCTTGTAAGCTAAATGGAGTAATCAACTCTGTTTCTAGTTTATAATACGTTACATGTTCTGCCTTGGTCAACCAATCTAGTCCAAATTTAACCAGCGCAACATGGTTGTAATACTTGATGTTAGGTATTGAGAACCCTCCAAATTGTTTTATATTACTCAGTTTTTCCATTGATATTCGAGTTTTCTTTTTCCCCCAAATAAAAGAGTTACAAGCTTTATTATATCTATCAATATCCTTTTTTGTTATAAAAATGGGTAAGTTTTGTAACAGGAATAGGAGCTTAGGGAAAAAAATAGTTTTTATTAACATACACCTGGCCGATAGTGACAGATAATACAAACTCCATTTATTTAAATCTGATTGAATATTATCGAAAAATTCACTATAGTTTAAACGATACCACTCACTGGGGTTTCTGCTTATCTTGATCCCTAGATAATTAATAGTTTTAGCTTCTCTAAAGATATGCTTTGTGCTTACTCTTGTTTTGGTTACCCATAGCAGCTCAGACTTAGTAGGGTTAATTTTATAGCCTGAGAATGAACTAAACTTCGTTATAATTTCCATAAATCTTGGAATGCTTTCTGCTATATTCTATAGAAATAAAAGAATATTGTCTGCATAGAGTGAGATCAATACGCTCTCCCTGCCCAAATATACTGGATGTATTGCTTTCCTGATGTATATTGCCAGAGGCTCCAAAGCTAGATTAAATAGTAACGGTGATAGCGGCCATCCTTGACGTGTTCCTTTTTCTAAAGTTATATGTTGTGAGAGCTCCCCATTCACCAGGAATTGCGATCTTGGTTTGTTATAGATCAAATTAATCAGGTCAACCAGGCAGCCTGAAAAACCAAAATTTTCAAGTGTAGTTATCAGGTGGTCCCATTCAATAGAGTCAAAAGCTTTTTCTGAATCCACTGTGACTAATGCTACATCTCTATCCATTTTATAATTATGTTCTGTTCTGTCGTCCTGGTTGAACTGATGAAAAAGATCCAGCATTGTTAGAACCCTTCTCATGTTGTGCACTGAGTTTCTGCTCGGGATGAAACCCGCCTGGTCTGTATGTATCAAATTGCCCACTACTTTTTTAAGTCTATCCGCTATCACTGAGTATTTAGAATTCTCTTACTATTTTTATGTTCTCACTATAACCAGTGAAGGGTACATCAAACTTGTTAAAGTCTTTGTTTCCCTTTTCTCTGTATATTATTAATTCCTGTCTATTAGTTTTTCTTGCTTTCTCTAAAGCGGTATTGATAGTACAATCTTTATATGCTTGTTCACTAAATCATTGTTGAAGTACTGCCACTTGCGCTTCAAAATTCTAGAGCAGTTCTTTCTAACTCTGTCACGCTCTTCAAGGGAGCGTGTTCAGGAGTTGGGAGCTGTTGTGCAGAGTTGTCAGGTTCTAGGGTTAAAGTTGTATTTTGTCTGCGTGAGTCTTTCCTTTTTGGGATAATTAAACTGGTACAAGGGTTTTAGGAAATAAAGGTGAAGATTTTATTGATAGGTGAATTAGCAATGCAGAGAGATGCAAACTAGATAAAAGGCAAAGTCTCTGTGCAGACAATAATACAAAGTAACTTGGTAAAGACAGTCAAAGCAGGCAACAATGTAAATAAACTGTAGACAAGAAACTTGGCAATAACAGGCAGAATACTTGCACAGGCTGTAGACTGGAACTCTGTAGTAAAAGGTAGGAATGCAGATCTTGGCAATAACAGGCAGAATACTTGCATAGGCTGTAGACTGGAACTCTGTAGTAACAGGTAGGAAAGCAGATCTTGGCAATAGCAGGCAGAATACTTGCATAGGCTGTAGACTGGAACTCTGTAGTAGCAGGTAGGAATGCAGATCTTGGCAATAACAGGCAGAATACTTGCATAGGCTGTAGACTGAAACTCTGTAGTAACAGGCAGGAATGCATATGATCTAGACAAGTTATTTTGTAACAGCAGATGATGTGAGTATAGGCTGTAGACTGGAACTCTGTAGTAAAAGACAGGAATGCAGATCTTGGTAATAATACGCAGAATACTTGCATAGGCTGTAGTCTGGAACTCTGTAGTAACAGACAGGAATTCAGATCTTGGTAATAACAGGCAGAATACTTGCATAAGCTGTAGACTGGAACTCTGTAGTAACAGGCAGGAATGCAGATATGCTCTAGACAAGTTATTTTGTAACAGCAGACAGAATGTGAGGATAGGCTGTAGACTGGAACTCTGTAGTAACAGACAGGAATGCAGATCTTGGTAATAACAGGCAGTATACTTGCATAGGCTGTAAACTGGAACTCTGTAGTAACAGTTAACAAGCAAGCAAAAGTACTTGAGGCAGCCCTTAGGAAATATCAGAGAATTAGCCAAGGTCAATTGCTAGGAAATCAGTCCAGAAACAAAACACAGTGCCAAGGGAAAATCCAGAAGACTAGTCTCAAAATGAAGCAGTAATCAGGCACCAGAAAATCCAACAAATCTGCATTCAAACAGGAATCTGGACCAGAGGCTTTCTGTTCAAGGCCCAGAACAGAAAGTAAACCTGCCTAATATAGCAGGATGCTGATTATATGATTTGTTACAGCTGGTAGGCAGGCGGAGCCAGAGAGTCAAAGTTACAGCAAACAGAAAACGAATATTCTCAGCCTGTGATCAAGCCATCTGGTGGCGAAGAGATAAGTCAGCAGGCTGGGAAAGAACAGCAGCAGAAATAGAAATAGGTTCCAGGTTCAATTCTAGGCTGGATCATGACACTCTGAGGCACTGGTGTGTTGGGATATTTTCTTTCTAGCTTTTCAAATGACAGCTCGACAGTTAAATAAAATTATTAGAATATACGGCTTTAAAATGTGTTTTTGTGTCCCATCTCCC
The DNA here is from genome assembly GCF_027579735.1 of Bombina bombina. Taxonomy (NCBI): domain Eukaryota; kingdom Metazoa; phylum Chordata; class Amphibia; order Anura; family Bombinatoridae; genus Bombina; species Bombina bombina. The sequence goes on along the minus strand of NC_069502.1, from coordinate 277,698,317 downwards.
TTCACCTACTGAAATTTCCAAGTCTTAGAATGTGATATTCTCTTTACTCATGTCATATGTGAAATTAAGACCCCTATCAATCTAATTCATACTTGTAAAATATTCCTTATGTCCTTCCTCTGTGCCTGTCCATATAGACAATATTGTGTTAATTTGGAAACACTTATATAATATAGAAAGAGGAGATTAAGTTAATCAGCTATATAAAGATTTTAGGAAAGTTCACAATAACAATATCAAACACTTCAATATTGAAGAGGGGGTGATTTAGAGAAAAAAACTTTTAAGAAAAAAAGCAGAACTTATCTTTAAAATAGATACATTGTACCCAAAGGGGTTAACTTCTGAATTGGATATCTCCCAATTTTTCAATGATAACTAGGGGTATGCTTCCTTTTTTGGATATATACACAGATGATGAATTCTATTAATGTGTTTTAATAGGTATCTAGTTTGTAGATTTTGTATTTATATTTTAACGAACTAATATTTTTAATAAATGTTTCATTGATAAAAAACACCTAAGACTCTCAATACCACCTTAAATGATTGACAATAACGAAGAGCCAATAGGAAAAGAAGAGGCACTATTTATTATTTTAAACAGCTAGTAATGGACATCTTGAGAACAAACATGTGCACATGAACAAACGATCATGGACAGCGGTACAGATAGTACACCGACTGATCGCACAGAAAAATTTAACCAAACCATTTTTAAATATATATAAAGCATTGGTATTCACTATCTCCTTTGGTATAAAACTTTGACATGGCAGGAGATTAAGGGGCATATTTATCAAGCTCCATATGGAGCTTGATGCCCCGTGTTTCTGGCGAGCCTTCTAAAGACCACTGCTCCATAACCTGTCCGCCTGCTCTGAGTCGGCGGACAGAAATCGACAGAAATCAACCCGATCCAATATGATCGGGTTAATTGACGCCCCCTGCTAGCCGTGAATCTGCAGGGGGCGGTATTGCACCTGCAGTTCACAAGAACTGCTGGTGCAATGATAAATACTAAGAGCGTATATTGTCGTTATTTATCATTGTGCAGCTGACGTGATCCACAATATTGGATCATGTTCGCTTGCACAATGATAATTTGGCCCCTTTATCTCCTTTCCTCCAGCCTTAAATTGTAATCTATTGTCACAAACAAATTTCTTGGAATAAACAGAGCTTCTGCCATCTCTGTATATGAGCCTTGAATATATTTATATAAAGTAATCATGTCACCTCTCAAGCGCCTTTTTTCTAGAGAAAACAGACCCAGTTTGGCTAGCCTCTCCTCATAGCTTAAGTCTTCCATTTCCCTTATTATCTTTGTGGCCCTTCTCTGAACTTTTTCAAGGTCAGCAATGTATTTTTTTGAGATTGGTCCCCAGAGCTGCACTCCATACTCAAGTGAGGTCTTACCAGGGATTTATATAGTGACAAAATTATGATTTCCTTCCTTGAATCAATGCCTCTTTTAATACATGCTTATTAGCCTTAGAAGCCGCTGCCCTGCACTGTGCACCCATGTTTAGGTTGTTATCTATTACTACTCCCAAATCCCTTTTCTCCTCTGTTTGGCTAAGTCTATTCCCATTTAAATAATACATTCCCTGCTTATTTTACGTCCAAAATGTAGAACCTTGCATTTTCCCATATTAAATCTCATTTTCCATTTACCTGCCCATACTTCTTATTTTAGAAGATCCCCTTGTAACGCTAGTTCATCCTGCTTTGACCTAATGACCTTAAACAACTTTGTATCATCTGCAAAAATAGAGATGTTGCTATTTAATCCTTGCTCCAAGTCATTAATAAAAATATTAAAAAGAACAGAGCCTAGTATTGATCCCTGGGGAACTCCGCTGATTACCTTTGTCCAATCTGAGTATGATCCATTTACTACTACTCGTTGCTACCTGTCTTTTTATCCAGTTATTTATCCATGAGCTAAGATTTTCAGCTATTCCCAGTCCCTTCATTGTGTACATTAATCTCTCATGTGGAACTGTATCAAACGCCTTTGCAAAATCCAAGTATATAACATCAACTGATTCCCCTTTATCTATATTTTTTTGCTTCCTTGTAGAATCTAATTAGATTAGTTTGACATGATCTATTTCTCATAAAACCATGCTGATTTGAACTCATAATTTTGTTTACACCTGCACTCCATACTCAAGTGAGGTCTTACCAGGGATTTATATAGTGACAAAATTATGATTTCCTTCCTTGAATCAATGCCTCTTTTAATACATGCTTATTAGCCTTAGAAGCCGCTGCCCTGCACTGTGCACCCATGTTTAGGTTGTTATCTATTACTACTCCCAAATCCCTTTTCTCCTCTGTTTGGCTAAGTCTATTCCCATTTAAATAATACATTGCCTGCTTATTTTACGTCCAAAATGTAGAACCTTGCATTTTCCCATATTAAATCTCATTTTCCATTTACCTGCCCATACTTCTTATTTTAGAAGATCCCCTTGTAACGCTAGTTCATCCTGCTTTGACCTAATGACCTTAAACAACTTTGTATCATCTGCAAAAATAGAGATGTTGCTATTTAATCCTTGCTCCAAGTCATTAATAAAAATATTAAAAAGAACAGAGCCTAGTATTGATCCCTGGGGAACTCCGCTGATTACCTTTGTCCAATCTGAGTATGATCCATTTACTACTACTCGTTGCTACCTGTCTTTTTATCCAGTTATTTATCCATGAGCTAAGATTTTCAGCTATTCCCAGTCCCTTCATTGTGTACATTAATCTCTCATGTGGAACTGTATCAAACGCCTTTGCAAAATCCAAGTATATAACATCAACTGATTCCCCTTTATCTATATTTTTTTTGCTTCCTTGTAGAATCTAATTAGATTAGTTTGACATGATCTATTTCTCATAAAACCATGCTGATTTGAACTCATAATTTTGTTTACACGAATATACTCCTTCTCCCTGTCACTTTTAATCATGCTACTCTCCACGCATTTTAATGCATTTTAATGTACATATATTGTCCTACTTAGATTGTTTGCTATTTATCTACTAAAAAAAACTTTTAGAGTTTGACTTAGAATCCTTTGCAATTAATCTTTCATTTTCAATTTTGTCTAATCTGATTGTTTTTTTGCATGCTTTGTTACAATTCTTATAAATATGGTATGTTGAGTCAGTACTATTTTCCTTGAATAATTTAAATACCCTACGTGTTTTCCTAATCTCTCTTAATACATTTTTATTTAGCTACAGTACATTGGCTTGGATTTATTTATTTTACTTTTATAACCATATGGTATGTGTTGACATGTATATTTTTTTTAACAACGTTTTAAATGTTATCCATTTATCCTCTGCATTTTTATTAGAGAATACTTTGTCCCAATTTATGTTATTTAATTATTTCCTTAAATCATTGAATTTTGCTTTCTTAAAATTAAAAGTCTTACTTAAAACTTTAAGACACTGCTTCTGAAAAGTGATTTCAAATGTGAAATGTTATGATCACTGTTACCCAAATTTTATTTGACTTCTACGTTTGATATTGTATCTGTATTGTTTGATAGCACTAAATCCAATATAGTGTTACTCCTAGTTGGCTCCTTTATTAATTGTGACAAGAAGTTATCCCTGAGAACATTTAAAAATCTATCCCCCTTATCTGAATTACTAGTTTCATTGGCCCAGCTTATATTAGGGTAGTTAAAATCTCCCATGATTACAGCACTATTATTAGCAGCCTTTCCCATCGTCAGTCAGATCTTTGTTTTGAAACAACTTATCGTTTTATTGACTATCTGGAACATTTAATCAAACCAATTTTAAAGGTGGTTTCTGAACTTTTAATATATATTTTTTTCTTTTTTTTCCCTTTAAGATATTTTAGCAGGATTGGCCTTTGCTTAGGTTGTGTCATTTGGCATTATTCTAGTCGTAATATCTTACTAGATTATCATTAAATGTATTTTTTATTATGATTTTCTGATCCATGACTTTGCTTTTTAGCGCCCTCTTTTATTTATTATTTATTGTTTGATGTATTTAATCTATTTGTGAAGGGATAGATTTGTAGAGAGGCTTGTTAGTCTGTATACCTGCGCACCCATTAGTAAACCTTTTTTCTTTTTAGTTTGAATTTGGGTTGTGCTTCAGCATTTTATTTTTACAGTATCAATTGGAGACGTTTGGGGTTATTTCAAAAGAGCAGTATAACATATTTTAAATGGACTACAAATAATAAAAGAAACCCAATAATAAATACATTTTAATGTTAAAAAAGAATTTAAGGCTTAGTCTGTTTACGATTACGACATCTGGAACACACACTTAACTAATTATATTTTCACTCACACTGTATTGAGCTATTGTTTTTCTGTTGCTAGTGTTTGCTTCAAGAATATGATTTTTAGTTGCATCAAGTGCATCAGAGTCTCCTTGACAAAATGGGGTTGATTCAAATCTTTTTAATTTTCTCATTCTATATCAGAAAATAGGATATAGGATTTTTTATCAAAAATGTTACAATATTTCAGATTGAAACACAGCTGAGCTTGATAACTGTGATGAGATGCCACATCAGCATCCTTAACAAATAATTATGGCTATCAATCAACAAAAAAAGGAAATTATACACCAAACATAAAAAAAAAACTATTTTAGCTCTCTAATTACATTTTATTTCATCCCGAATGCCTCCACAGCCAATCAGAAACATTGACAAGATGGCCATGTGTCTTTTATAATGGGTTAATTGGATTAATGGAGCCCTTGTATGTGTTTGCAATGGGTTAGGGTGGCATTTATTTTTTTATTAAAATAAATTGAATGTCATTTTCTGATATGTATACATTGGCACTGATATCTGTATCAATTTTGCAACCGTGATATAATGTAGATATGTTTTATTCAAGTTTTTACATTTACATATTGGTGATCATGGCGTATTCAGCACTGTTTGTTATTTGGCATGAATTAGAAAGGGCTGTTGTTGACATGAGCTGTGCTATCTGTTTTTTTCTGGTGAGAGAATGAGCAGATTGTTGGCTTATGTGTGTTATCTTCCAATCTGTGGGTGATGAGCATTTATTAAGTGCCTTTGGCTGTTGAACTTAATGTGTGATAGCCAAAGCCGATGTTGCCGATGCATCATATGGATACAGTTTACCATCTCCACTCAGATCAGAAACAATCTTTTTTTCCAATAGGGATTGACAGACATCCAATTCCAAAACCATGGGTACTAATATAGAGTTGCGCCCTCCTTTGCAGCTATAACAGCCACCATCCTTCTAAGAAGGTTTACCACAAGATTTTTTAGTAGTGTGTCTGTGGGAATATGTGCCCATTCAGCCAACAAATCCATTTGTAAGGACAGTCACTCACTAATGTGGGATGAGAAAGTCTGATTTGCAATTGGCAATATAATTAATCCCAAAGTTGTTCAATGGGGTTGAGGTCAGGGCTCTGTGTAAGCCATTTGATTTCTTCCGCATTAAACTTGTCACTCCATGTTTTCATGGAACTCGCTTTGTGCACAGGGACATTCTGCCTCCTCTACCAAACTTTACAGAAGGCACTTTACATTCCAGTAGGAAGCATTTTTCTGGCATTCGTCAAACCCAGATTCTTTTGTCAGACTGCCAGATGAAGATGCCTATAAAAGGCTAGATTATGAGTGGAGCGCTAAAAGTTATGAGTGAATGAAAAGGAGTATATTGCAGGTGTTTGCGTAAGCCGGGTTTTTCACTTGTATTAGAAGTTGAAAGTAAACATGAATGCTCAGGCACAATTCAAGGTAAAGTGTGTGGGATATCATGACCTCAGAGCTCTGATTAACTGTTTCGCCAAACAAAAAAGTGTCACAGAACACATCAAAAATACATTACAAAGTTTAGTTACACTCATAATAACACCATCTAATAAAAATTATTTAAAAAAAAATACTGCACAAAAAAGTTATAAGGACTCAAAGATATGAAGTCTCAGGTGTTAGAAAAAAAAAGTCAAGCAAAGGCTTTAACATTGAGATACATACAAATACATGTCTAAAGATGTATTTGTGTATATTTGTATATATACTTATACTCAGAGTCTACAGTATTGTCTTAAAAAGCTAATAGAGGGAGAGGGGTATAGTGACCTGGGGTGTGCTGTGGTCACGTGGTCAGTATGCCAAAAAAAGGTGCATACTCAAAGAAGTAGTTTGATAAATAAAAAAGAGAAGGTATAGGGATGGGTGAGTGGGGTAACGCATAGGTGATGCCGAGAAGGTGTGAGGGATGAGAACAGGTAGATATAGAGTGAGACTCCTCCTACAAATTCAGGCTAACCAATGGTCAGCCTTACTACTTGTACTCAAAGTCTACAGTATTTTCTTAGAATGTTAATGGAGGGAGAAGGGAATATTGACCTGGGGTGTGCCATGGTCACAGGGTCAGTATGCCAAAAAGGGACAAAAAGAGACAGAGTAGGATAAAGGAAAACTGTTTATTACACAAATTGCGTAACAGTATTATTCAGTGCTAGAATGCCTGAGACATTTCAACTTGTGGATCGGGGATATACCTAGAATAGCAGGATAAGTTCCATCTCCCTAATCTCTTGATGATATGAGCAGGGACCCCATGACGTGAGGCTGCTGATACAGCTCCTATTTTAAAGCAATAGCCAGAGTAAGATTTAGGGTTTAGCCCTAAATTTACTAACAGGAAGCAACAGTGTTTAATAAATTGTGTTGTTGTAAGGGGAGTATTGGGAAATGGTAAAAGTGGGCAATCCCTGGGTCTATCCATTAATTGCAACATGAACTGATCCAGGAAAGCTACTGGGCACCATGAGTTATGAGTCTTAAAATACTTGATATCAATGCCAGCCCCTGACTGTCGTGTTTTACATGCATCCACATGCTGACAGAAATGATTGGGGTATCTGACTAACTGTTTAATGAATTCAACTGACCTTAAGAAACCATAAAAGGCCAAATATATGGCAGCTTTAAGGGACAAGCTATGTAACAGCCTGAAAGGAGACCTGGTTAACATATCAGACAGGTTGCGAAATATCACCCCGGTAATGGGGAGCTTGACAGCCATGCCAGGAGAGCTATTCTTTTGGATTCCTTTTATGATAGCTTTAATAGGGTGTGCTGCAAAAATAGAGGACCTATCGGGGTACTATAAGGCCTAGAAATGTTGAATTCCTGCCAAATACAACTTAATAGTGTTATGAAAGAGTAATAACCGTAAGTGGCAAAAGGCCACAAATTTATTGGCTATTACTAAAGTCACAGGGCTCGTTTCCATTGAGCCGTTAAAAAATGGAGCCGTAAGCTTACGAAGCAGCCGATAGCTAAAAGTAATTTACGGCTCCATTTTAGTACCAGGTTACCATTCAAAAGAATAGCGTGTTGCACACAGTCGCTCTTTTCGACCGTACATAAGTTTGCGCTTCCAGTCGATGTAGGATTCGACGAAAAGCACGCCATAACAAGTGCATTGCCATGATAACCCAACCTCTGTCTATAAGAATAACGGTTTGCGCCTGCACTCTTTACCTGTGATCTCTTCTAGAGAGAAATACACAGGAGCTAGTTTCGCTGGTAGGAGTTTGGTGGTTTTGAGAGTTATTTGAGAGTCAGTGGAGAGTTTGATATTTTTTTTCATTAACTCTTATTGTAGGCCCTGTATAATATTTGGAACACACACACACATCCATACATTAATTAATTAAAACACATTAGTTTATACACACACACACACTTTTATTTGATACAAACACATTCAATTTTTTTTTATTTCATTAACCCCCCATATCCCCATCTTATTTTATTTCACTTTCATTAATCCCCTATCCCACTTCTCATCTCCCCTTTAACTACCCTTCCCTTAACCACTATATAACTTTATTTTACTTTTATTCATTTATACATTTCGCCCATTCCTTTTTTGATTTACATCCCATATTTTGTTTTTGTATTTTTTTTTCTAATCTCATATATTTATTTTTTTCATTTGACTATTTAGCCCATCCCTTTCTTCATTTGCATACCTTATTATTTTGCTTTAATTTTGTTCTAATCATATTTTTTTTTTTTTTACTATTTAGCCCATCCCTTTTTTCATTTACATCCCTTTTTTTTAACCCACCCCCACATTTTTATTTATTTGCAGGGATATAGAATATAGATGGTTAGGTAGTTAGTTTTGGGGATATTTAATTTAGGGTTTAGTAGGTAAGCTAGGGACTTCAGTGTTAGGTTAGAGTTAGGGAGGAAGGAGAAAGGGATGGATATGCCAAGTGGAGTTGGGAGGGGGATGGCTAGGGGAAGGGCAGTTGAGAGGGGGGATAGAGGGAGGGGGGAAGTAGGGAGTAGTATGGGCATGTCTAGGAGCCGAGGTTTGGGTGGAGGATTTGTCCTTCCTCAAACCCTGGCAGAGGAGGGAAGGAGAGAGGGTGAAAGAGGAGTGGAGGTGGGAGGAGTGAGGAGGAGTGTGGAGGAGTCAGCCTCAACTAGGCACACAAAGAAAAGGGAGAGTGGGGCAGACTGTGGCAAGTGGGGGTGGAACTGGTGGTAGTCTGTCACAGCCTGCAGGGACAGAGGAGGGAGAGAGGGCTCCTCAGTCACAGGAGGGAGAGTCTGTGTCTGCTGGCCCTTCAGGTGTAAAGGGCAGGCTAAGAGAGGAGAGGTACTCGGAGGAGGAGAAGGAGGCTCTACAGGGAGTGCAGAATTATTAGGCAAATGAGTATTTTGACCACATCATCCTCTTTATGCATGTTGTCTTACTCCAAGCTGTATAGGCTCGAAAGCCTACTACCAATTAAGCATATTAGGTGATGTGCATCTCTGTAATGAGAAGGGGTGTGGTCTAATGACATCAACACCCTATATCAGGTGTGCATAATTATTAGGCAACTTCCTTTCCTTTGGCAAAATGGGTCAAAAGAAGGACTTGACAGGCTCAGAAAAGTCAAAAATAGTGAGATATCTTGCAGAGGGATGCAGCACTCTTAAAATTGCAAAGCTTCTGAAGCGTGATCATCGAACAATCAAGCGTTTCATTCAAAATAGTCAACAGGGTCGCAAGAAGCGTGTGGAAAAACCAAGGCGCAAAATAACTGCCCATGAACTGAGAAAAGTCAAGCGTGCAGCTGCCAAGATGCCACTTGCCACCAGTTTGGCCATATTTCAGAGCTGCAACATCACTGGAGTGCCCAAAAGCACAAGGTGTGCAATACTCAGAGACATGGCCAAGGTAAGAAAGGCTGAAAGACGACCACCACTGAACAAGACACACAATCTGAAACGTCAAGACTGGGCCAAGAAATATCTCAAGACTGATTTTTCTAAGGTTTTATGGACTGATGAAATGAGAGTGAGTCTTGATGGGCCAGATGGATGGGCCCGTGGCTGGATTGGTAAAGGGCAGAGAGCTCCAGTCCGACTCAGACGCCAGCAAGGTGGAGGTGGAGTACTGGTTTGGGCTGGTATCATCAAAGATGAGCTTGTGGGGCCTTTTCGGGTTGAGGATGGAGTCAAGCTCAACTCCCAGTCCTACTGCCAGTTTCTGGAAGACACCTTCTTCAAGCAGTGGTACAGGAAGAAGTCTGAATCCTTCAAGAAAAACATGATTTTCATGCAGGACAATGCTCCATCACACGCGTCCAAGTACTCCACAGCGTGGCTGGCAAGAAAGGGTATAAAAGAAGAAAATCTAATGACATGGCCTCCTTGTTCACCTGATCTGAACACCATTGAGAACCTGTGGTCCGTCATCAAATGTGAGATTTACAAGGAGGGAAAACAGTACACCTCTCTGAACAGTGTCTGGGAGGCTGTGGTTGCTGCTGCACGCAATGTTGATGGTGAACAGATCAAAACACTGACAGAATCCATGGATGGCAGGCTTTTGAGTGTCCTTGTAAAGAAAGGTGGCTATATTGGTCACTGATTTGTTTTTGTTTTGTTTTTGAATGTCAGAAATGTATATTTGTGAATGTTGAGATGTTATATTGGTTTCACTGGTAAAAATAAATAATTGAAATGGGTATATATTTGTTTTTTGTTAAGTTGCCTAATAATTATGCACAGTAATAGTCACCTGCACACACAGATATCCCCCTAAAATAGCTATAACTAAAAACAAACTAAAAACTACTTCCAAAACTATTCAGCTTTGATATTAATGAGTTTTTTGGGTTCATTGAGAACATGGTTGTTGTTCAATAATAAAATTAATCCTCAAAAATACAACTTGCCTAATAATTCTGCACTCCCTGTAGTTAAGTCCTGCTTGGAGAGGGCACCTCAGCTGGAGAACCCTAACCTGAGGGCGAGTGTCAGGAATAAGTTGTGGGAGAAGATATGAGTGGTAGTCAGCTGCTTAGTACACAATCGTTCTACTGCCAGCATAAAACATCATTATCACGACTACAGGAGGGAAACAAAGGCGAAGATGGCACAGCAGGCTAAATATGCATGTGGGAAAGGTTGTGGTCCTAGTAAGCGGATTCACCTGAAGTCATAGGAGGAGATGCTCTCTAATGTCATCTCTGGTGAAGCTGTCTTGGGATGCAAAGGGACTATGGACACATCAGTGCCAGCTGAGGAGGTCCATGAAGGTGAATATTAAATATCATATGTAATAAATGTTTTATTTGTAACAAATATATGTTACTAACAGAAATATACATAGGCTTTGTGCTTGAAATATCAATGTAATCATGCACATGTGTAATACGGAATATAGAATGTTCCTATTTGACATATGGTTAGTAATCAATTGTTTTCAAACATCAGTGGAAAACATACCTAGGTAGGTTGAGGACAAGTAATGTTTTACATGGTGCAAAGTCTGGTTGACACATTAACTTAAAGGCATAGCAAACCCAATGTTTTTCTTTCATAATTCAGATAGCGCAGCAATTTTAAGCAACTTTCTAATTTACTCCTATTATCAATATTTCTTTGTTCTCTTTGTATCTTTATTTGAAAAAGTAGGAATGTAAGCTAAGTAGACTTTGCATTTTTGGTTCAGAACCTTGGCTAGCGCTCATGATTGGTGGCTACATTTAGCCACCCAATAAGCAAGAGCAACCCAGGTTCTGAACCAAAAAACTGACTTTACTGCCCCTTTAAGTGCATCTTAACATAGTTGTAGTGGATACATTCATCATGATTTCTGCAGAGGCTATCTGCTCAAACAAGCAAGGGCATAGATTTTAATTCTTTCTAATCTATATCATATATATGGACTATGTGTAATACAAAGAGTCACTTGGAGGCACAATCTCTAAATATACACCCCTGGTTAAATATGTTTACGTTTTTTTGGAAATAATATATATATATATATATATATATATATCTTTAGGTACAAAAGCACTCTCACCAAACTGGTGCACCAGGGTGCAGAATAGGAATGATAGCTTAGCAAAAAAAAAAAAGCACTCTCTGGTTTTGAAAAACAAATAGTATATTTTACTAGTGTGACGTTTCGACGTTTCGAGGTATTCGTCTGAGGAAGGGGTGAATACCTCGAAACGTCTCACTAGTAAAATATACTATTTGTTTTTCAAAACCAGAGAGTGCTTTTTTCTTGCTAAACTATTTATATATATATATATATATATATATATATATATATATAGTATTGCAGAAGAAAGTGCACTCCAAAGGACTTGTATGATAATTCACCTTTATTCCGTGAACGTTTTCGAGCTTAACAAGCTCGTCCTCAGACAGACAAAATATGGTGTGTTGGGTATTTAGTCACGGTGGTGGTAAGTGTAACTGTTCATATTTTGTCTGTCTGAGGACGAGCTTGTTAAGCTCGAAAACGTTCACGGAATAAAGGGGAATTATCATACAAGTCCTTTGGAGTGCGCTTTCTTCTGCAATACTGGATATTACTTTTGCTGCACCCAAGGCTTAACTACTGAGGTTTGGAGTGCACTTTGTCTATCATTATATATATATATATATATATATATATATATCCATATATATATATTTCTATATATATATATCTATATACTCTATATCTATATATACAGTGTATATATATATATATATATATATATATATATGTACTGTTTTGAAGAATTTGAATCCAATTTGTTCATGGTGGACTCTATCCAGTTGTACTGGAGATATATATTGACGATCTCTTTCTGATTTGGAAGGGGACCCTACAGGAACTAGAATCTTGGTTTACCTCACTAAACTCGGTCAATACCACACTTAAATTCAAGATGCAATACGATCGAGCTATGATAGACTTCTTGGATGTCCAAATATACAAAAGCGGTGGCAAACTACATTCCACGTTGTTCCGCAAGGAAACGGATCGAAATGCCTTTCTACACAATGCCAGCTGCCATCCCCCGGACCTTTAAAAAGCATTACCCAAATCTCAATTCCTTAGGGTAATAAGGAATAATACAGAGGATGCCAACAGAGATATACAACTCCTGGAAATGGAAGATCGATGTCGCGTAACTATCCGAAAAAAATGCTTAAACAACAATGTGTGGCTCTTACCGATAGTTTACAGAGTAACAGAACTACTGAGGATAACAGAATGACATTTGTTACGAAATTCACTAGTAATTAAAAAGCAATAGCATCTACATTGCATAAACAGTGGGAGATTATCAACTCTGACCAATCTCTTCCTTTATTGAATATGGCACCTCCTCGAATTGGATACAAAAGGGCTAGATCCGTTTGGGACATACTGGTCAAGACTGACCCGGTAAACTGCTATAAGAAGACAACCTGGATGGATACGAAAAAACCTGGAGTATTTTGCTGCCTGGGATGCACAACGTGTGGGGGCCTGATTACAGGCTCTTCATTCACACATCCTTATAGGAGAAAGAGCTACAAACATCGATATTGTTTGACATGTACCACTTCGCACATCGTGTACCTATCACATTGCCAATGTGGCCTTTTTTATGTTGGAAAGACCTTTGATGACTTACATACACGTATGGCAAACCATCGTTCAGCCATTAGGATGGCTATCAATAAAGGATCATCAGAGCAACAGCACAAAGTGACTAACTTGAGGTACACAATTATCGATCATATTCCTCCTATGCCCAGAGGGGGAGATCGCAATAAACTATTACTTCAGAGAGAGGCAAAATAGACTTTTTTTTTTTTAACAAGTATTTTTCTTTTATTAGGGTAAATTGAACTGCATACAGGCATATCAAAACATTATGTCTCTTTGAATTACATCACAGATTCGAGACATTAAAATACACAGAGAAACAAACAAAAAGAAGATAACCAGCTGGTATATGAGCAACAGTGAGATGAGCCACTAACAGTAACTTTCTCTCAAATTAGCAGACACCTTAATAAAAAAAAATTTTTTTAACTTAAGTGTAAGGTCTCTTAACTTGTCATATCTATAATCTCTCGATCCAGTGGAATCCCGACAGGGCTATGTCAGGAGCCACCAGACCAAGTCTATCTTCTACCTATTCCCCTCTATTCCATCCAGGGTGTATCCCCTACCTTGGGGATCTGTCCTGACTTATTGTAAAACACACTCATAGTGCGGGGGTAGAAGTGTTGGCTATAGTAGATTCTGCATATATAGCAACGTAGTTGCGTTACATATTAGCGCGGAGGCTTAAACCTTACTGAGGGAAGGAAAGACCTGGTGTAGCTTATTCAACCTATCGTTCCAATGTTTCCTCACTATTTCCAGGCTGGCAGAGCAGAGGGGTTGCTGGTAGGGAGGGGGGGCGAGGGTTCAGCAGGAGGGGAGCAAAGGACAATCAGGCAGAGGGAAAGGGTAGGGTAGGGTATCACACGTGAGAGCACTCCTATCATCAGATCCATAGACTACGGATACCCACCTGTCTATAGGATTATTTATTGGCCTCCTAGTGGACCTCGTCTATGTGCCCAAAGGTCCCAGATTTTCCAGTATCACTCCATCCTATTCAGGAAGAGGTAAAATCCCTTTTCCATTAGAGCATAGGTTTCTACAATCTGTTGTACGTTAGCCAGGGAAGGTGGGGATGCTTGTTTCTACATTCTGGCTATCGCTAGTTTAGTGGCAGCAAAAAGAAAAATGGCTAGTTGTTTCTGAGTTTTTGGTATTTTTGGTGGAAACATGTTCAAAAGAGCTACTTTAGGGGCTTTCGGAATAGATATCTCGGATGAGTCGCATAACTGGAAAACTCCATTCCAAAGATGTTTCAGAACTGGGCACGACCACCATATGTGGAGATCTGAGCCAACCTGGCCGCAGCCTCTCCAGCACATGGGTGACTGAGATGGGGCCATCTGGGCCAACCTATGTGGGGTATAATGCCATCAAAGGCAAACATTGATAAATAGCTCCAGTGAATTAGCACAATGAAGTGTTTTTTTAGTGAGTGAAAATGATTGTGCCCAGATCTTTTCAGATGTTTGGATTCTCAGATCTCTCTCCCAGGCTTTTAATTGCCACACCTCCCCTGCACATACATCTTTCATTATCAATGAGTAGTGAATGGATAGGGGCCTCTTCAGGGATGTTCCAGATTTGCATTTCTTTTCCCATGGGGTTAAATCCCTCAGATCTGATGTTGGGAAACCCCAACTAACTAGGAATTTATGCAATTTGAATCTTTCAAATTGGAACCATGGGGGGATGCGAGTATCATCTCCTTGACATTTCAAATCAGCTGGTTGTAAGGAATTTCCTAGAGAGAGATCGGAAACTCTTAGTAGATCCCAGCGCCTCCACTGGGAACCGTGGGAATCTGGGAGGCCTCTCAGTAGGCCAGGAATCAAATGAATTGGGGATGGGTGTGGGGCAATTTCCTCATAATGTCTAATAGTTTTCCAGCAATCAAGAGCTTGTTTAACTATTGGATTTGAGATAACAGAGCTGTCAGTTTTATAATCCGGGATCTAGAGCAGATCTCCGAGAGTAGTGCCCGACGGAAGGGAGAACTGTTCCACCCTCTTCCAACCTTGCGTCATGTCACTCGTCTCCCATTGAGAAATGTGGGTCAGTCTCGCTGCCTCATAATAAATAGTGATGTTGGGGAGAGAAACTCCACCCATGTGGTGGGGTCTCTGCAGCGTCTTTCTGGAAATTCTTGTTTTTTTCCCCTGCCAGATATATCTGGCCATCAGAGCATTAAACTTTTCTAGGAGAGCGCGAGGGAGGTTCAGCGGGAGGCAGTGAAAATAATACAATATCTTTGGTAGGATGGTCATTTTAACCGAGGCTATGCGCCCCATCCAGGCGACTTCATGGAAGGACCATGAGTTAAGGAGTTCTCTAATTTCTGAGAGGAGTTTGTCATAGTTTTTGGTTCTGACCAACTCAATGTCTGGGCCCAATTGGACTCCTAAATGGGTGATTGTATCTGACGCCCATTGAAATTGGTAGTACTCTCGAAGAATCTCTTGTTCGAATTGCGGGATATAGATCGCAAGGGCCTCAGTTTTGGCCAGATTAAGCTTATAGAAACTCAAAGCGCCAAATTGAGAGAGAGTCTCAAACAGAGCTGGTAGAGACCCCAAAGGATTGGTCAGGAAGAGGGTTACATCGACCGCAAACAACGCTATCTTTTCTCCTCCTCCACCTGCCTCCTCCACTCGATGACTCACAGGGACTCCTCTTATCAAAGGTGAGTTCCTAATTGCTTGAGCCAATGGTTCGATCGCCAAGGCAAACACAATGGGCGAGAGGGGACATCCCTGCCTCGTACCATTAGTTATAGGAAAGTTTGAAGAACAGAAACCCAATCCTCTAACCCTTGCACTCGGTGTGCTATATAGGGCCTGTATTGCCTGAACTGTTTCTTTGGGGAACCCAAAGTTGGAGAGAACCTCCCACAAGTATTCTCATCTGACCCTGTCAAACGCCTTTTCGGCATCAAGTGACAGGGCCAGCATGGGGACTTTCATTCTGTATGCCTCCGAGAAGATATTTAAGATGCGTCTGGTGTTATCCGGCCCCTCTCTGCCCAATGTGAACTCCACCTGGTCCAGATGTAATAGGTTGGGAGTGATAGAGCGCAGTCTGTTAGCCCACAGCTTAGAGTACAGCTTTACGTCTATGTTGATGAGGGAAATAGGGCGGTAGTTCCCGCATTGAGAGGGGTCTTTATTTGGTTTTGGGATGGTCAGAATCGTTGCTTCTAATAACTCTTTTCTGAATGAGCCCTTCTCCCTAGCCTCCCCAAAGGTTTGGAGTAGTATAGCTGAGAGTTCCAGGTGGAAAGTTTTGTAGAACATGGCCGGGAATCCATCGGGGCCTGGGGCCTTTCTGTTTTGGAGTTGAGTGATCGCCACTTTCAATTCCGTGTTTGAAAATGGGGCTTGCACCAAATCTATCTCCTTCTGAGACATAACAGGCAGGTTTAGGCAGGTCTAAAAGAGGCTGCTTCCGGGTGGTAAATCGCCATAGAACAAGCCACTGAGCTGTTGTTCGTTCCTGGTAGAGCGCTTCTCTCTTTGTATGCAAATTATTATGACCCTGGGGAAGTCTCCCTATGGGTGATGGGGGAAACCAGACGTGGACTCCTTGCCCAGTGTGCTTAGAGGAATGTGGCTGCACCTCACTGACGAGGCCCATAGGAGGCCGAAACGATCGTCTGGGGTTGTCATGTTCCTTGTTCAGAGGAGAATTGCCTGGTATTTCGGGGCTGGACTGACCTTACTTGGCGGGATCAGACTGATATACTTCAGGAAAGTTTTCTTCTGTGAAAAGCACACTGGTCTAAAAGAGGCTGCTTCCGGGTGGTAAATCGCCATAGAACAAGCCACTGAGCTGTTGTTCGTTCCTGGTAGAGCGCTTCTCTCTTTGTATGCAAATTATTATGACCCTGGGGAAGTCTCCCTATGGGTGATGGGGGAAACCAGACGTGGACTCCTTGCCCAGTGTGCTTAGAGGAATGTGGCTGCACCTCACTGACGAGGCCCATAGGAGGCCGAAACGATCGTCTGGGGTTGTCATGTTCCTTGTTCAGAGGAGAATTGCCTGGTATTTCGGGGCTGGACTGACCTTACTTGGCGGGATCAGACTGATATACTTCAGGAAAGTTTTCTTCTGTGAAAAGCACACTGGTCTAAAAGAGGCTGCTTCCGGGTGGTAAATCGCCATAGAACAAGCCACTGAGCTGTTGTTCGTTCCTGGTAGAGCGCTTCTCTCTTTGTATGCAAATTATTATGACCCTGGGGAAGTCTCCCTATGGGTGATGGGGGAAACCAGACGTGGACTCCTTGCCCAGTGTGCTTAGAGGAATGTGGCTGCACCTCACTGACGAGGCCCATAGGAGGCCGAAACGATCGTCTGGGGTTGTCATGTTCCTTGTTCAGAGGAGAATTGCCTGGTATTTCAGGGCTGGACTGACCTTACTTGGCGGGATCAGACTGATATACTTCAGGAAAGTTTTCTTCTGTGAAAAGCACACTGGTCTAAAAGAGGCTGCTTCCGGGTGGTAAATCGCCATAGAACAAGCCACTGAGCTGTTGTTCGTTCCTGGTAGAGTGCTTCTCTCTTTGTATGCAAATTATTATGACCATGGGGAAGTCTCCCTATGGGTGATGGGGGAAACCAGACGTGGACTCCTTGCCCAGTGTGCTTAGAGGAATGTGGCTGCACCTCACTGACGAGGCCCATAGGAGGCCGAAACGATCGTCTGGGGTTGTCATGTTCCTTGTTCAGAGGAGAATTGCCTGGTATTTCGGGGCTGGACTGACCTTACTTGGCGGGATCAGACTGATATACTTCAGGAAAGTTTTCTTCTGTGAAAAGCACACTGGTCTAAAAGAGGCTGCTTCCGGGTGGTAAATCGCCATAGAACAAGCCACTGAGCTGTTGTTCGTTCCTGGTAGAGCGCTTCTCTCTTTGTATGCAAATTATTATGACCCTGGGGAAGTCTCCCTATGGGTGATGGGGGAAACCAGACGTGGACTCCTTGCCCAGTGTGCTTAGAGGAATGTGGCTGCACCTCACTGACGAGGCCCATAGGAGGCCGAAACGATCGTCTGGGGTTGTCATGTTCCTTGTTCAGAGGAGAATTGCCTGGTATTTCGGGGCTGGACTGACCTTACTTGGCGGGATCAGACTGATATACTTCAGGAAAGTTTTCTTCTGTGAAAAGCACACTGGTCTAAAAGAGGCTGCTTCCGGGTGGTAAATCGCCATAGAACAAGCCACTGAGCTGTTGTTCGTTCCTGGTAGAGCGCTTTTCTCTTTGTATGCAAATTATTATGACCCTGGGGAAGTCTCCCTATGGGTGATGGGGGAAACCAGACGTGGACTCCTTGCCCAGTGTGCTTAGAGGAATGTGGCTGCACCTCACTGACGAGGCCCATAGGAGGCCGAAACGATCGTCTGGGGTTGTCATGTTCCTTGTTCAGAGGAGAATTGCCTGGTATTTCGGGGCTGGACTGACCTTACTTGGCGGGATCAAACTGATATACTTCAGGAAAGTTTTCTTCTGTGAAAAGCACACTGGTCTAAAAGAGGCTGCTTCCGGGTGGTAAATCGCCATAGAACAAGCCACTGAGCTGTTGTTCGTTCCTGGTAGAGCGCTTCTCTCTTTGTATGCAAATTATTATGACCCTGGGGAAGTCTCCCTATGGGTGATGGGGGAAACCAGACGTGGACTCCTTGCCCAGTGTGCTTAGAGGAATGTGGCTGCACCTCACTGACGAGGCCCATAGGAGGCCGAAACGATCGTCTGGGGTTGTCATGTTCCTTGTTCAGAGGAGAATTGCCTGGTATTTCGGGGCTGGACTGACCTTACTTGGCGGGATCAGACTGATATACTTCAGGAAAGTTTTCTTCTGTGAAAAGCACACTGGTCTAAAAGAGGCTGCTTCCGGGTGGTAAATCGCCATAGAACAAGCCACTGAGCTGTTGTTCGTTCCTGGTAGAGCGCTTCTCTCTTTGTATGCAGGTTTAGACCTTTTAGGAAGGCTCTAATTTGGACTCGTGAAGGGGCAATTGCCCCTTCCATTTGGTGAAGATTATACAGGTTGGAATAGTAAGCCGCAAAGGCCTCTCCAATGTCTCTGGGGGAAGTCACTTGAGCATTCCCTTTGTTTATGGAAAGGATATGGGACGAGGCCACTCTGCCTCTCAACTTGTTAGCTAGAATGGTGGAGGCTTTGTTACCTTGATAGTATAGGAGGTTTTTTAATCTACCAACTGCCTCTTGGACCCTATTTAGTTCCAACTCTTTGAGCTGATTACGGAGGGTGTCTATTTCTGCCGTGAACTCAGGGGAGGGATTGGTTTTATTAAGGTTTTCTTTAGTCCTAAGCTGGGTTACTACCAGGCCGAAGGGTGCTCCTTTTAGTCTTCTGATAGAGGCCTGTTTGTGTATACAAACTCCTCTAATATAGGATTTGAGAGCTGCCCAAAGTGTTTGGTGCGAGGGAACAGAATTCGAATTGTGATTTAAGTATTCCTGTATAGAGTTGCGGATCAAAGGTTGAAACTCGGGGTCAGACCACAATGAGTCCGGGAGTTTCCAATTTGGGCTGGATGAAGAACTCATACCAGAGTCCAGTGCCACCAGGAGTACATCATGGTCGGACCAGGCACATGGCTTGATCTTAGAATCTTTAATGATATTTAGCGTCCACGTATCTGTGAAAAAAATAGTCAAGCCTTGAGTATGAGTGGTGAGGCCTAGAAAAATATGTAAAATCTTTGGTGGTTGGGTGGCAGGCTCTCCAAACATCAAAGAGGTTGTATTGGGAAATAATATCTCTGAATTTTTTAGCCGTAGAGACTGAATATGAGTGCACGGCTTTGCCCTGACCAACTTTTTTATCTAGGGATGGATCCCAAATCATGTTGAAATCACCGCCCACTAAGAGCCTTCCCGTCTTTATTTTGCAAATATTTTGTAGAATAGTCTTTAGAAACTTGCTGGCTCTGGTTAGGAGCATATATAAAATATCAAACAGAGACAGATGCGCCACATGGCCCAATATTGTAGTTTCCAAATTTATGTAGATTTTACTATATAGTTGAACTCACATGTATTGGAGCACCTCAATTGGTGCAAATGACACAGTCTGGGATCTATAACAGTCACCCAGCAGACCGGCCTCTCGAGTTGTTCAGGGTATTTGGTGAAGCATCCCCAATGATGCTATAGAGACAAGCTGGGATTAATTCAGTCACCCAACAGACTTAGCTCGTGGCATACAGCATGCAATAGTCCTCTCAGTGGTCTTTAGGTCAGTGATATCCTCAGATAAAAACCAGTTCATAGGCAGCAAGTGTTTATAGTAAAAGTTAAAATCACTTTAATAAAATAATATTAAATTGCGACGCGTTTCTCAGTCTCAGACTGTTTCCTCAGGCATAAATTAGATTATGCCTGAGGAAACAGTCTGAGACTGAGAAACGCGTCGCAATTTAATATTATTTTATTAAAGTGATTTTAACTTTTACTATAAACACTTGCTGCCTATGAACTGGTTTTTATCTGAGGATATCACTGACCTAAAGACCACTGAGAGGACTATTGCATGCTGTATGCCACGAGCTAAGTCTGTTGGGTGACTGAATTAATCCCAGCTTGTCTCTATAGCATCATTGGGGATGCTTCACCAAATACCCTGAACAACTCGAGAGGCCGGTCTGCTGGGTGACTGTTATAGATCCCAGACTGTGTCATTTGCACCAATTGAGGTGCTCCAATACATGTGAGTTCAACTATATAGTAAAATCTACATAAATTTGGAAACTACAATATTGGGCCATGTGGCGCATCTGTCTCTGTTTGATATTTTAGATTGCTTAATTGGATCCTGGTCTGGACCACTACAGATTGCTGCCTTGGTATTCTACTATCAAGACCTTTATAAAGGACAATATAGTGATCATTGTCACCCATTAACCACTATCTTTGAGTGAGATATAACTATCCTATTAACATTGTGATTATCAAATTGTTTAGGCTAACATCTATTTACTCTGTTCACAACGTATATACTAGTTTTGAGTGAGATACAACTGTCCTATTAACATTGTGATTATCAAATTGTATAGGTTAACATCTATTTACTCTGTCCACAACATATATACTAGTTACTACTGAATCAGTGTATCATCATTTATACTGAAAAGTGCATTTCTATTGGTAACATATAAGCTACCTCATATACTACATATTACCATTTATAGATACTCTCAAGGGCGCCCCCTTTTCTTTTGTTGTATTAATAATTTAGGAGCATATATATTGACCAGCGTGTAGACCTGGCCCTCTAGTTTACAGATTAGAATGAGGTACCTGCCCTCAGGGTCTGTCTCAAGGTAGTTCTGTTCATAGCTAACTAGGCGGTGGATAAGGACTGCGACTCCTCTGGTCTTGTCTGAGTGGGAAGCTACCACATAATTGGTATAGTTGTGACACTTAAATTGAAATGATGAGCTATTTACCCAATGGGTCTCCTGAACAAATACTACTCTAGCATTATGAAGTGACATGAAATTACCCAGGAGGCTACGTTTCGTAGGGGAGTTTAATCCCTTGCAATTAAGGGATGCAAAGGTTAGGTTAACCGGAGTGCTCTTCATCGTGAGGGAAACGGGGGCTAGTGATACACCAAAGGTGGACAAGAGAATGTGGAAGGATAAGAGAATGCAAAGGAGGGGAAGGGTATGTTCTGCTCCACCTACCTGGAACGTGGGTCTTTGGCTTGGTAGCTGGGAAGTGGGAAACCACATGCCTTGTCTGTCAACCGCAGTGGAATGAACTGTGGAGCAAAAAAAACTACTTATTAACCTGGAAAGAAAACGCTGACCAGAGATGAACCTAGTATCTATCTTTTGGTATATACAAAACAGGTCACCAGTGTTGTGGGGATAGGGAATGGTCCTCATATTGAGGATTATTAACTAGGTGAAACTCTAGTTATACTCAGTGCTAGGAAGAAGAATGTGGCGGCACTATTCACAGCCTAACATGGAAATTATCAGTGAACCCAATGGGTATGCTAACTCCTTGATCTCATCAAATGAGCTAATACTAAGTGGGGGGGGGGGGGGGGGGGAAAGAGGATCCAATCTAGATCTCAAGTCTAAAAAATAGATTCCCTACTGCCAGGAGGAATAGAGGGGACCGTGGGAAGTATTTTGTGCGAATGGTTTTAAAGTCTAAAGACTTTATAATAGAAATCTAATGTCAGTATCCTCTCTTCATACACATATATATTGGCTATACAAACTTGGTGCATTTACTAGTGAAGAAGATACTTATATAGAAATGAACTAATGCTTAAGATACATATCAGTAAACCTAGAACAAAAACAGTATACATATCTATACATCAACATTTGAACTAACATTGAACAAATATAATAGCACAGCAGAGGGATCATAACATTCCAATACTTGCCTGTAAGCCGGATTAATTTTAGTTATAGGAACTAGAGAGGTATCAATAGCTTAAGTGGGTTTGTTTGACTTTTAGCAAGAGTAGACATAACATCATATGGCAAGGACTGGTACTCCTATCTCCATTCACATTTTAACACCCCTATGAAAACGTACTATGGGCCCTATACCTACTTCTTGGGTACTTACTGTTATCTAGGTGGCTAGTGATAATTTTCTGAGAAATTTGTAGGCTCCTAATTAAGCTTATGAGACATAATAAGCTTAGTAGATGTTTAAGTCAGGGTCACTCATCCCTATAGATAGAGTTTTAGTGTTACGCTAGAGAGGGCTCTGACCTTACGTCCCTGATGGATGCTAGCTTAGCTACAGATTAGGATGTCTATTAGATTGCAAACAGTGTGGTACCACTACCTGGAATACAATAATAGGAGTCTTACAAGTAAAGCACATTCACATGTAAGATTGACAGACCTAGTAGCCTGGAAGAATGGACCAATACAGTTGACTTGCCTATAACATAAAATATAAAAAGAAAGACAGAACAAATCCTATATTATAAAAGGCCAAGTGTGTTTGTCCGAAGCTGTCATGCGCAGTAGGACAAACACACCTGGCCTTAGATTGACAGCTGGCACCAGACCTGGACCCTTACAGTGGCGCGTGGCAAACCCTGTTCTCGCGGTGGACACAGTTGATGCAGAGAGATGCTTCTAACTGATCCTCATGTGCCACAAACTACTCACGCACCACTGTAAGGGTCCAGGTCTGGTGCCAGCTGTCAATATAACTCACGTGCTGCTGCCTAAACTACGGAGCCAGATGTGAATGTAAGCTGATCCTGCACGCCAGTAGTGAGGATCAGCTTAGTAGCATAGTTAGTGGCTGTGAGGATCAGCTTACATTCACATGTGGCTCCGTAGTTTAGGCAGCAGCACGTGAGTTATATTGACATCTGGCACCAGACCTGGACCCTTACAGTGGTGCGTGAGGATCAGTTAGAAGCATCTCTCTGCATCAACTGTGTCCACCGAGAACAGGGTTTGCTGGGGATGATGTGGGCATGTCAGGGGCGGGCCGGGCGTGTCGGGGCGGGCCGCGCGCGGCCGTGTGTACAGGAGAGATAGCTCAAAAGAGGAGGGGGGAGAGATAGCTCAAAAGAGGAGGGGGAAGGGGGGAGAGATAGCTCAAAAGAGGAGAGGGGAAGGGGGGAGAGATAGCTCAAAAGAGGAGGGGGGGAGAGATAGCTCAAAAGAGGAGGGGGAAGGGAGGAGAGATAGCTCAAAAGAGGAGGAGGAGGGGGGAGAGATAGCTCAAAAGAGGAGGGGGGGAGGGGGTAGAGATAGCTCAAAAGAGGAGGGGGGAGGGGGGAGAGATAGCTCAAAAGAGGAGGGGGGAGAGATAGCTCAAAAGGGGAGGGGGGGAGAAATAGCTCAAAAGAGGAGGGGGGAGGGGGAGAGATAGCTCAAAAGAGGAGGGGGGGAGGGGCAGAGATAGCTCAAAAGAGGAGGGGGAGGGGGAGCGATAGCTCAAAAGAGGAGGGGGAGAGATAGCTCAAAAGAGGAAGGGGGAGAGACAGCTCAAAAGAGGAGGGGGAGGGGGAAGAGATAGCTCAAAGGGGGAGGGGAGGGGGGAGAGGAGGGGGGAGAGATAGCTCAAAAGAGGAGGCGGGGAGGGGGAGAGATAGCTCAAAGGGGGAGGGGGGAGAGATAGCTCAAAAGAGGAGGGGGGGGGAGAGATAGCTCAAAGGGGGAGGGGGGAGAGACAGCTCAAAAGAGGAGGGGGGAGAGGGGAGAGATAGCTCAAAGGGGGAGGGATAGCTCAAAAGAGGAGGGGAGGGGGGAGAGAGAGCTCAAAAGAGGAGGGGGAGAGATAGCTCAAAAGAGGAGGGGGGAGGGGAGAGAGAGCTCAAAAGAGGAGGGGAGAGAGAGCTCAAAAGAGGAGGGGGAGGGGGGAGAGAGAGCTCAAAAGAGGAAGGGGAGAGATAGCTCAGAAGAGGAGGGGGGAGGGGGGAGAGATAGCTCAAAAGAGGAGGGGGAGAGGGGGAGAGATAGCTCAGAAGAGGAGGGGGAGAGATAGCTCAAAAGAGGAGGGGGAGAGGGGGAGAGATAGCTCAAAAGAGGAGGGGGGAGAGATAGCTCAAAAGAGGGGGGGAGAGCAAAAGAGGGGGAGAGCAAAAGAGAGGGGGGGAGGGAGACGACAAAAGAGAGGGGGGGAGGGAGACAGCAAAAGAGAGGGAGGGAGAGAGATGGCAAAAGAGAGGGGGGAGGGAGACGGCAAAAGAGGGGGGGGGAGACAGCAAAAGAGAGGGGGGAGGGAGAGCAAAAGAGAGGGGAGGGAGAGAGCAAAATATAGGGGAGGGAGACAGCAAAAGAAAGGAGAGAGAGAGAGAGAGCAAAAGAAAGGGGGAGAGAGAGAGCAAAAGAAAGGGGAGAGAGCGAGAGCAAAATAAAGTTGAAAGAGCGAGAGCAAAAGAAAGGGGGGAGAGAGAGAGCAAAAGAAAGGGGGGGAGAGAGAGAGAGCAAAAGAAAGGGGGGAGAGAGAGAGCAAAAGAAAGGGGGGAGTGAAAGAGAACAAAAGAAAGGGGGAGAAAGAGAGAGCAAAAGAAAGGGGGGAGAGAGAGAGCAAAAGAAAGGGGGGAGAGAGAGCAAGAGAGAGGGGAGAGAGCAAGAGAGAGAGGGGAGAGAGCAAGAGAGAGAGGGGAGAGAGCAAGGGGTGGAACCATTGTACTGCAAAAAATGGCCCGTGTACACGGGCTTTAGAACTAGTACACAATAATAAGCAAAATCCCCCTCAAGGTTCCAGAAGTTAATGTAGGAATGTCACTCTCCCTTCATCTCTCAATTGTTGATGCAATGTTAGTTTTTAGTCCTACTTTGGACCGTGAACCAAATAATTAGGTGGTTTCATCTGAGGTACAGTCCCGAGGTGAGGTGAGAGTGACTCCAGAATTTCTCCCCAAGGGAGGTCTTTGGGGTAGAGGAGCCCATTCTTGCGCTGTAGCCTGAAGTGATGATGTTGAAGGGTGCGATTCTTTAGGATTAGATGTGAGTCTCCGGAGGTCCCATTTTTTTAGGAGATCCATCCCCTCATTGATGGAAGACACCGTGTGAAGAGAACCATTTCTATTGACAATCAGTTTGGTTGGGTATCCCCATCTATACTTGACATTATGTTGTCTTAGAACCTGTGTGAAAGGGGCAAATGATCTCCTCCTCTGAAGTGTGAATTGGGAAAGATCCGGAAAGACCTGGATGGCCTGAAACTTCTCTGGCACCAATGATTTGTTTGCCATTTCTCTTAAAATCCTTTCCTTGTGGGTAAAAAAGTGGATTCTGGCTAGAACATCCCTAGGCTTGTCCGCCGAGATGTTGCGTGGTCTTGGGGTACAATGAACTCTGTCTATAAGGAAGCTTGAGGTGTCCAGGTCTGCTAGGAATAAAACACAAAATTCTTTGATGAAATTTTCCAAGTCATTAGTTAGAATATCTTCTTCTGGCACTCCTCTACACCTCAGATTATTTCTTCTTGATCTGTCCTCTAAATCTGAGAGTTTAAGCTCCAGATCAGAAGGCAAAATAGACTTTTAATCTGGAGACTCTGATTCCTAAGGGTCTCAATACCCACCTTGATTGACAGGCCTTTTTGTGACTTGCCCCAGGTCTGCATGATGTTTATTGAGAGCCACGGTCCAGGATATTTTATTTTACTTTACTTTATTTTCTTTGTTGTTTTCCTCTTCTTTTTATTTTTTATTTGTTTTGAATTTTTCCATCTTCTTTTTTCTTTTTTCCTTTTTTCCTTTTTCTTTTTTCTTGCTTCTTTTGCTTTTTCTTTTTCCTTTTCTTGTGCTTTTTCCCATTTTTCCTATTTCGATTTTTAATTTTCTTTTTTTATTATTTTTATTACCATTATTATTATTATTTTATTTTATTTTTCTTTTTTCTAGTTGTTTTTTTCTAGTGGGTTTTATTTTTGTCTTTGTTTTTTTTATTTGTTTTGTATTTTATATTTACTTGATTCTGTCATGTGCTTCTCTTTCCTAAGTTGGTTACCAAGGCAACCCTCTTGTGATCTATTTTCCATGTCATTTATTTTCTATGTCATTTCTTTCTTAGATCCCTAGGAGTTGTTTTGCCATAGTTATGTATTGTATGGTAGATCACAGCTTGACCCGGTTACTGACCTTACCGTTTCTTAAATTGTGGATATATTTACTATCTGTATCTGTCTTTTGCTAAAACAGTAGGTTCACGCTGTGGGCTACTTTTCATGGTAGGATTGATCTGATTTTATGCAACATATGCACCGTATTCCTCTCTGTCTCTGATTTTCAGATAGTTGTTAGGTGGTTGCTATGACAACCACTACGGACAGGATACGATGCTTATTGACACATCGCAGGTCTTGGGGCCGTTTAGTATATCGGTCCATTGATAGGTTGGCTCTTTGTAATAAGCTTCTATGCAAATGTTTATATTACAGGTTAGCATTGCAGATGACAGCTTGGGCTGTTATTTCCCTTCCGCCTTTTTAGGTGTGGAATGGTTGTTATTTCAACCCGTTTTTGAGTTCTATTGATGCAGCACACGCAGGTTTCTGCATTGTTAGACTTGTATGTTTTGGCTTACTATATGTGCTAGATGTATTGCATTCCCTTTTTGTATTTCTGTTTTTGTTATTTTTGGTTGCTATGACAACCACCACGGAGGTAATGCGATGTAGACTAACACATAGTTGCTGCCTCAATGTATATTATTGATCTATTGTTTGTCTGTGCTTTGATTTTTTAGTAAGTAATTTTTGTAACTTTTTCACTTACTTTTTTGTTACGCAGACACACGCTGCCCTGGATGATGATGCCCATGTTTGGGGTAGACCTACCTGGGAGAACATGTTGTCAAGTGGTGTTCACAGAGGGGTATAAGTGCGGTGGTGGTTAAGTTAAGTTGTACACTTTATGTCTGAGGACAGATCACATTTGATCCGAAAACATTCACAATAAAGTGAATATCGTTTGTGGATGAAATTCCTTTGGAGTGCGCTTCTCTTGTTTCTGTATATATATATTTGATTTTCAAATGTAATGTGTTTTATCAGATTAATTAATCATAACAATTTATGTTTCAGAATCGAAACATGTGTATCTTGATACTCCTACCTCAGCATGCTTGAAGGGGATGAGCAACAGCCACTGGCCTATGAAGTTGAAAATGTTTCTATCACATCCCCATATTCATCTGTGAGGACATATCATCAGATGCAGCCTCAACCACTACAGCATCAGATGCAGCCTCAACCACCACAGCATCAGATGCAGCCTCAACCACCACAGCATCAGATGCAGCCTCAGCATCCACAGTATCAGATGCAGCCTCAGCATCCACAGTATCAGATGCAGCCTCAAAATCCACAGTATCAGATGCAGCCTCAACATCCACAGCACCAGATGCAGCCTCAACATCCACAGTATCAGATGCAGCCTCAACATCCACGGCATCTATACTATATGCCACCTCAACATCAGATCCAGCATGCTCCCATGGTACAACAAATGCCGCCACCACCACGATCACCACCCCCACCCACCAATGTCTGTCCTCAATTGCATATTGAGCCACCCTCACAGTCCCCAAGACTGAGTGACGACAACCCCACAGAGAGCCAGAAATATGTGCCGGAGACACAAGTCCCCCCATAGAATCAAATATTCTTGCACAGTCCCAGCAGGATGCTCTACTGCGTCTTATTCACAGGGAGCTTAGGCTGACCAGGCTCCAGCAGCAGCATGACTTCAGGAGGCTACAGAGCCAGATGAACATACATAATGCCTCACTCATCCGCCTGGCAGAGGCAGTAGAGAGGCTTGCAGATAGGCCACAAACTCACTCCTCACTTGCATCCTCCATCATCTCCCTGCAGGACCCTGAGTCACATGTTCTAGCCTCCCAGTCAGCTGGTGTGCGTTGGCCATGATGCCACACTTCCACCCCAAGTATCTCTCCTTCAAAGCCCAAATCCCCCCCCCCCCCGCAGGCATTAAGCTATAATTTTCTTTTTTAAATATTTTCAGATATATGATATCTAATTTTTTGTATGAAGCACTTTTTTAAGTGTGATTTCCATCTCATAAATATGTATATATTTTTCAAATCCAAATTACAAATTGTATTTCACAAATTTTTTAATAGCTGTTTATTGCAAAACATTAACAGCTTTATTCATTTTTATTTCACATGATGTCAATTAATATGCAGGTGTACATTGTTAATAAATATATGTGTACTTCTATTGAGACTATTATGCCATTTAAGAATATGTGTCTGAAATCAATACAATATATATGCTATCTAACATTGGTCAATGTGGCATGTGTAAATGTTATGATTAATATTCCACGAGCATATGTTGTTTGTTCCTTCAGATGAAGCTTATAAGGGTTATCCAGTTGTAGAAGAGTTGAAAAGTAAATACTCATTCCTGTTGATATGGCCAAATACCTTGCATTCATGCTTATAGTCATGTGTGGAATGTAATATCAGAAACTTATACCTATCATGACTAATGCACTCCTTTTTGTCAAGAATATTATTACATATTTAAACTTATTAGAGTCCTTAGAAATTTTGATGGAAAAAAAAGACATAGGGGGGCGGAGCCGGCCGAGGTAGAGAATGGCCGCACAATGCTGAAGCTCTAGCTTAACCGACCTCCTATAGGCAACCAACAAAGCAACCCATGCCTATGCTAAAGTACCGATAAAATTCGGCAATGCTACGTGTTCTCTGCACTGAGTCAGTCTAAAGCGTGGATACCGCAAAGTTAAAAGGAACATAAAGCCAGCGGGGACAAACATATGTGGAGCAGCCCACCCTCACCTGGAGCGGTAACAAAGCACACCTTTCTAACAGCTGATGAAAGTGGAGGTGAGGCCGGGACCCATGTTCGATCGGGGCGTATACGTGGATGCAGAGGGTAGTGCTGCAGTCGGAGGAAGAGCCTAGTCTGGAGGAGCTCGGTGGGGGGCTGCTGGGCTCCGAGTAGCGGTGTTGCGGTAATTACATAGCAACTTAACCTGCGCTGGGTAAAAGGTTGGGCAAGCCGTCAAGATATAATTGGCTCAAGTGAGGACTGAGTATAACTGCTATACACAATGAATGGCGGCCGCCAATGTTAACCCAGGGAAAGACCGCACCAGGATCAGGCTGCAGAGAATCCGACCCAGAAGGGAAATAGATGACCCAGAGTAGCTGCCCATAAAACGGGTAGGCGACAAGAGAGGTACTGCAATTATCGACATCATTTCTATTACAAACACCGGACTGTAACTGCAGAGCTTAGAAACAAGGGAGCCGCTGCAGGCAGAGGAGAGGATTATCGGGGCACAGTCCGGAGTAAGAAAGACAGTCAATATTATCAGCACAGCACAGAGGATTACCTATAATCAGATCCCTAACGTTGGCCAATTTCTACAACAAAAAGGGAAGGAAGAAAGGAGGAAAAGAAGGGGAGAGAAAAGAGAAAAAAGAAAAGATGGCCTCCAGAAAACAGACTAAACAAGATAAAGGGATTAAAAATAATATATCTAATGCCCCAAAGGTAGACGCCTATTTTAAATCAGCAGAATCCTCTCTACTGAGTCAATCGCCAGAAACCATGTCACCTCACAGACAAGCTTGTAATACACCTGACCCTAAATCATCCCCAATAACAAAAGCAGATTTAAAGTTACTACCTACCAAAGAGGATATACAAACCCTTATAGAAGAAATTAGTCAGGTTAAAACCTGCATAAAAAATGAATTTACCATGATTAAAAAAGAAATTGTGGAGATAGGGAACAGGGTGGCCCAATTAGAAGAAGAAAAAGAATTAGCCACAAGCTCCTTTGAATCTTTATCCCAGCAATGTAAACAGCAAGGAAAGGCTATAACTCTTTTACAAAATCAAGTGGAAGACCTGGAGAACAGGCAGAGGAGATCAAACCTAAGAATTAGAGGGATACCAGAGAGTGTCTCATATATAAATCTGGAGCAATATTTGTTACAATTTTTCTCTACACTGACAGGGGACGAAACATATACCGCAAAGATCCTAGAGCGTTGCCACAGAGCAATAAAACCTAGAGTAACTAGCAGTGATTCCCCTAGAGATGTAATAATTAAAATGGCTCACTATAAAGATAAGGAAGCTATTTTACAAGCCGCAAGAAAACAACATAGTATTAAGTATGAAGGACAATCAATCCAGATATTTACAGATCTCTGCCCAAGGACTTTACAAAAAAGAAGAGAACTTAGATTTTTAACATCGCATCTAAATCAAATGAAAATCCCCTAAAGGTGGGGTTTTCCTTTTGAATTAAAAGCCACATCAAATGGCAAGACGGCCACTTTACATACTTTGGAGGAGCTTAAAACCTTCTGCGATACACTGGAGATTAGTACCCCGGAAAGCAATATAATAAAGGGCCGAGAGAATGGGAGAGAGAATTCCTCACAAAATAAATCTGCTCTTTATGGGACAGTAACTCAACAATGGACCAAAGTTCCTGGAGGAAAAAAACAACTAGAGAAGGCAGTTTCCCAAGAGAACATTAACTGTTTACTAATACCCGAATAACCTTTTTTTGTGTACAAGTAAATTATAATCCCCCTAGGGTATATACAAAGATAAGCACAGGGTTTTAGGTCTTATCAAAGAATCCTATGATTTTACAATGTTATTTTTAACACAGCACAAATGTTGTTGTTTTTTTTTTTTTGTTTTTTTTTTCATATACCACAATGGTTGACAAAAATGGGGGGTCTCCCCCCCCCTTTTTTTTTTTTTTTTTTTTTTTTACAAAGGCTTTTTATGAAGTCACATAATATTATAAAGGTATTTTTTTTTTTTTATCACAATGGTTGACAATTTTTCGGGGGGCTGTTCCCCCCCTCTCCTTTTTTTTTTTTTTTTTTTTTGTCACGTGTTATTATAAAAGTTTTCACATTGCATTATGGGCGTTGTAATATGGTTTTTATATCACTAATTAATACAAATGTTTTTTGTGTCACTTGATATTACACTTGTTAGTTTAAATGGGGTTTTTTTTTTTTTTTTTTTTTTTTTTTTTCTCCTTCTCGCATAATGGGCGAGTAACATGGCTAAGGAGTCACATAGTATTATGTAATAGGTATAGTGATTATTAAAAGGTATAACTCACTAAGGGTATTTATAAGAGTATGCACAAGGCCCTTTTTTTTTTTTTTTTTTTTTTTTGTGTCACTTGATATTACACTTGTTATTTTAAAGGTTTTGTTTTTACCTCGCATAATGGGCGAGTAATATGGTTAAGGAGTCACATAGAATTATGTAATAGGTATAGTGATTATTAAAAGGTAAAACTCACTAAGGGTATTTATAAGAGTATGCACAAGGCCCTTTTTTTTTTTTTTTTTTTTTTTTCTCACAATGGTTGCTATGGATAAGAATCCACATATTATTACAAGGTATATCACATATCACAATGGATGTGTTCCTTAAATTTTTTTTTTTTTTTTTTTTTTTTGTTTTTTGTTTTTTGTTGTGCTACGTGATATATAATAGGGGCTGAGGGAGGAGTGAATAACTATAATAATAAAGTAGGTATTAAATCTAGGTACAAATTAAATAACATGATATAGTATAACATTAAAAGAGTATGGGTTACAGAATGTGTAATTATCATAAATTTTATTTTTTCTAACTGGTTGCCATAGGAGGAATTCCATCGTTTTTGGATTTATTTCCCCTATTTTTGATGAATAAATGTTGGTTATATGAAGTGTGGTCCCTTTTGTTGGGTTATATGTTTTAGTATTAATCAGAGAAAGAGAAATGGAGTAGGGATAGTGATACATAAAGACATACCCTTTCAACTCATACAAGAGGAAAAGGATGCGGAGGGGAGATTCGTTTGTTTAGTAGGGTTGCTATATAATAGACCAGTAACCTTAGTGAATATATATGCACCAAACAATGGACAGAAGTCATTTTTTAAAAAAATATGTAATCAAATATTAGACCTCCAAAAAGGTACGCTAATCTTAGGCGGCGATTTCAATATCTCATTAGAACCTAAAATAGATTGTTCGAAATCTAGAAGTAACATATCGAAATACATTATTAAAACAACTAAAGCTAACCTTTTATCTTTATCCCTGCTAGATGTCTGGAGGACTCTCCACCCAACTACAAGAGATTTTACCTTTTATTCAGCATCACAAAAATCCTATACACGGATAGATTATTTTTTTATAGATCAGAAGAGTTACATATTGGTTAAAAATGCCAAAATCCATAACATAACCTGGTCGAACCATTCAATGTTATCAATGGATCTGGAGTGGCCAGATAAACCAATAATAACATACCAGTGGAGATTAGATGATAATCTTTTAAAAGATATCCAAATAAAACAAGATATTGAAAACTCCATTGAGACATATTTTAGCACAAATAGTCCAGTAGACACCTCTTCATGTATTTGGTGGGAGGCGCATAAGGCCGTAATAAGAGGGGAATTTATAAAACATAAAGCGAGAATAAACAAGAAATCAAGAGAGTACTATAATAATCTTTTGGACTCTCTTTCTAAGATAGAACATAAACATAAAAAGGACCCCCACAATAGCCAACTAACTGAAAATCTTAAGGAGGCTAGAGAAAAACTGAACAACTATTTAATAAAAGGGGCTCAACGCAGAGCGATACAACTTAAAAAAATATTCTTTAATGGTGGTAATAAGGCCGGAAAACTGTTAGCAAGGGCAATCAAAAAAAGGTCATTACAATCATATATCCTTAGAATAAAAGACAAACAAGGCAATTATAAGGTAGGCAGCCAAGATATAGCTAAAGAATTCCAGACTTATTATCAACAGTTATATAACTTGGTTAATCAAAAGAAATCAGAAAGCTCCGTAGAGGATAAAATAAAATATATAAAGGAGGTAAAAACTCCCGTATTAACAGAAGCTCAAAAAGAGATGCTAGATGAGCCGTTTTCCCTACAAGAAATAAAGCAGGTAATCCAAAACCTGGTCATAGGGAAAAGCCCTGGGCCGGACGGTTTCAGTACAAACTATTATAAGGCATTTTCTGATTTATTAGCCCCCAAATTATGGGAATTTTTTAATTCTCTTAGCCAAGAATCGGCGTTCTCAAAAGAAATGCTAGAAGCAAGAATAATAGTACTACCAAAGCCGGATAAAGATCCTAGTGAGACTGCAAATTATAGACCGATCTCGCTGTTGAATAATGACATAAAAATCTATGCTAAACTAATATCTAATAGAATAAATAAGTTGCTACCGGAAATTATAAATAAAGATCAGGTCGGGTTTGTGCCAAGAAGAGAAACCAGAGATAATACGATAAAAGCATTACATTTAATAAAATATGCTAAATTACATAAAATACCATCAATAATATTATCTTTAGATGCTGAGAAAGCATTCGACCGGCTAGATTGGTCCTTTTTGCAGTTGGCACTGGAAAAATTCGGTTTTGGGGAAAATATTAGACAACGCATCTCTTATTTATATAAATCTCCTTCTGCCAAAGTGAAAATTAATGGCATACTCTCTGAACCAATTACAATCTCTAACGGTACGAGACAGGGGTGCCCTTTGTCACCCCTGCTATTTGTTTTATCCATGGAAATATTGGCAATAAAAATTCGTATGGACAGTAAGATTAAAGGCATTACGATAAGGGACCAAGAATACAAAGTAACATTATATGCAGACGATGTACTACTAACATTAACCGAACCGGTAAGGTCTATTATAAATTTAGAACACTTACTTCAAGAGTATGGGATATACTCAAATTTTTCAATCAATAAAAATAAATCGGAAGCACTTAAGATTTCGTTATCAGAAAGGGTATACCAAGAATGTAAAACACATAGTGCATATATCTGGAAAGATACCTCATTAAAATATCTTGGAGTTCAGTTAGCAATAAGTGATAGTAAGCTCTTCTCTGAAAATTACTCTAAACTATTTACAAACCTACAAACAGATTTAAAAAATTGGGCATCAAAGACATTGTCATGGATAGGCCGTATACATACAGTAAAAATGAACATTCTCCCTCGAATCTTATATATATTTCAGACAATTCCTATAAATATTCCATATACATATTGCATAAGCCTTCAAAAAATAATAAATTCATTTATCTGGAAACAAACAAAGCCGAGAATTAAAAGATCAATACTATATATGGGGAGGAAAGTAGGGGGCATGGGGGTACCAAATATTCAAAATTATTATAGAGCAATAACATTGCAAAGAATTTTAGATTGGCATATTAATGATAAAAATAAAGCATGGATATTGCTAGAAAATAACTTGGTATCCCAACAACCACTGAAAGACTTTATATGGACTGCAGTAGAAAGTAAACCAATAGGGATCAAACAATTTCCAATAATTAACCACACCTTTAATAATTGGATCAAAATAATAAAAGAATCTGTTAATATATCAACAATCCCTTCCCCTCTCCTACCAATAACAACGAATATAGAATTTCAGGGGGGACACATTCCTAGGTATCAGAACCAACAATCACAAGTTGAACTTATACCGTTAATTCAGTTTTTAGAAAATGGTAAACTTAAGCCCCAAAGTGAAATAATGAATTTAGCTAAAGGTAGATACGGTAATTGGTTTAAGTATTTACAACTGCAGAATTTTTTAGAACATCATCCAGAAAGAGCAAAACTAACTCGACAACTAACGAACTTTGAAAAAATCTGTCTCACAGAGGCCCCCATTAAAAGTACTATCTCACTCAGTTACAAATTACTTATGGCTACTGAGGAGGGTACAAAACATGGATATGCACTTAAATGGGAATTGGAAACAGGGATTCAATTAGAAGAAAAAGAAT
The DNA here is from genome assembly GCF_027579735.1 of Bombina bombina. Classification (NCBI taxonomy): domain Eukaryota; kingdom Metazoa; phylum Chordata; class Amphibia; order Anura; family Bombinatoridae; genus Bombina; species Bombina bombina. The sequence continues at coordinate 277,663,007 of NC_069502.1, read as the reverse complement.
GGTTAAAAATTTATAAAAATACAGCTGGCTCATCTTCATCTTCTAATATACAAGAATTAAATTATAAAATCCTGGCCAGATGGTATTTGACCCCGGCTAGGTTACATAGTATCTACCCAAATGCCTCCAACCAATGTTGGAGGGGATGCGGGAAGGTGGGTAGTATGCGACATATTTGGTGGGATTGCCCTCTGGTTAGAAACATCTGGGAAGAAATGTCGAGGTGTATCCAAAGGATAAGTGGGATAAACGAGTTCCAATTAGATATCTATACAGCTTTACTAAATAAACCTATTAAAGGTATTTGCAAAATAAGAGCTAAATTAATAACTTATATATTAAATGGAACAAAATCTATAATAGCCAGAAATTGGAAAAAAAACCTATGTCCCTGAGAAAAAAATAGTCACTGATAGAATCAATGAACTTTTGATACTAGAAGAATATGAATATCTAAAAACTAATAGGGAACATATATTTCAGATGATTAGGTTTTATTGGGAGGAATATATGAACAGACCAGACGTAGGGTAGAGGAAGGTGGCCTGGAGGGGGGGGAGTTAAGTTTTTTTTTTTTTTTTTTGGGACACACTGAGGTATAAATGTAAGTAGAACAAACCAGCTTTATACCATGTTTAAGAATATATACTACGTTTGTTCAAGTGTATGTGTAAATTTTGTAGGTCATTGTAATGTTGTAACGATTTGTTGTGTATAATAAAAAATTTAAAACTGAAAAAAAAAAAAATAAAAAAAAAAAATAAACTTATTAGAGAAATGCATCTCTATAATCTTTATACTTGAGGATACGTGTATGAAATCGATACAGTATATGCTATCTAACATTATTCAAGGTGCATGTGTAAATTTAATGATTAATATTCCACAAGCATGTGTAAATGTTATGATTAATATTCCACGAGCATATGTTGTTTGCTCCTTCAGATGAAGCTAATAAGGGTTATCCAGTTGTAGAAGAGTTGAAAAGTAAACACTTCTTACAGTTGATATGGTCAAATACTTTGCATTCATGCTTATAGTCATGCGTGGAATGTAATATCTGAAACCTATACCTATCACGATTAATGCACTCCTTTTTGTTAAGAATTATTAAATATTTAGACTGATTAGAGAAATGCATCTCTATGATATTAAAGCACTGATGTATGCACAACATATATGTGATATAGAGGTGATTAATACATTTTAATTGACATCATATGAACAGACACAAACTCTCCCTGGGACAAATGCACTTTTAAATTGTTTCAATAACTCCATGTTAAAGACAATACTTCAAATCTCTTGAAGTATGTAATATTTAGCACTTATGTATTTTGGTTAATATTTTAAATATTGCAAATGTATTGTAATGATATTACATATATTTTATAAATATTAGTACTATGCCACATTATACTTTAATGTGTCATCATTTTTGTATTGAATAAATATGTTCAATGATTTTCACATTGAAAATTACATATGAATGAAGGTAAATCTGTAATAATAAAACTCATCTTCACGATAAACAAATTATTTTCTTTGACTTATTTTTCTATATTATTTTCTATCAGGTAACCATGCAATTTCAGTGTGCAATCTTAGGGGATTGTATGTATTGATAATTTATGTTTATTTTAAGAATTATATTGTATCTGTATTTGTCTCTTTAAAATGAGGATTTGACATATTTCTTAAAGGGATAATCTATTCAAAATTAAACTCATGAATTAGAGCATGCAGCATTAATATACTTAAATATGTACTCCTATAATCTATTTAACTTCATTATCATCTGTAATTTTGTAAAGCAGGAATGTTAGCTTAGGAATCTACCCATTTTGATTCTGCACATGGGGAGCGCTTGATGATTGTTGTCTAAATGTAGCCAACAATCAGCAAGTGCAACACAGGTGCTGAACATTAAATGGAATGCCTCCTAAACTTAAATACATGATTAAAATAAGAAAGAGAAAAAAAATAAATTGATTATGAGTACATATGTAAAGTAATTGGAATTGAATGCTTTATCTGATTCATGAAAGTTTTATTGTGAATAAACTATCCATTTAATTTAAAGTGAAATTACACAAATCTTTGATTCCATTATTTTGCTAGAACATATATATTTACAAACAAATCTAATATAATTATATTATTTATATTGCTTAATTTTCTTAGTATCCTTTGATGATAGTTGTATCTAGGTAAGATCAGGAGCAGCATAGAACCTAGGTTGGAGCTGTTTATTGTTGGCAATGTATATATCCTGGTTGTCATTGGCTCACCTATGTGCTCATTTTTAGTAACCAGGAGTGCATTGCTGCTCTTTAAACAAATGATACCAAAAAAAAACAAGTAATATTTTGAATAGAAGTAAAAAGATTTTAGATAATTATATGTTATACATAAATCATAAGAGAAGAGATGTGTTTAGGTCCCTTTAAAGATGAATGCATTGATTAGTACATAGCTGGAAATAAAGAAACATCCATCAGGACTATATTTGATAAAGTACACATTTATTTAGGGAAAATGTGGTAAATATGGGGATGAGGAGACAGGGAGGGGAGTGGTATTTCATTTCTGAGAATCTGTAACAATGACAATCTTCAATCAGTAAAACATTAAACGAAAACGCGTATTATTAAAAAACATAATAATAAATAACTAAAAGGTCTCATTACAATACTACAAAAGTACCTGAAAAGAAATATTGAATAGTTGCAGTTCTCTCCAAATAGGCATTGAGTGGTTGGGGGTGATTTATGACATCAGGCTCAAAGATTTCACCTGGGGACTGTGGGGTGGAATTAAATCATTTAACATCCCATGCTCCTGTGCCATGTTGTATAGACAGCAACCTGCCACTATGATTTGTATTGCTTTTTCTGGACTGTTTTGGAGATCCCCCCCTGATCTATCCAGGCAGCGAAAGTGCATTTTTATAACACCAAACACTTTCTATTATAACACGTGTTCTGATATGTGCTTCATTATATCTGCATTAAAACAACAAGAAATATGATTATAATATATAATGTGAAGACAAATCAAATGCCAATGAGATAACTACATTCCTGGTTTGATCTTATCACTCTTTTTTACATTTTTACATAAATAAATATATTTATATTCAAGCAGAGAGATTTATAACAGCTTCACTGATAATAGATGATTTGGATTTGGACTGTCCCTTTAAAGGCACTCAGTACAACATTATTATGTCTGTGATAGAGTGATATATATATATACACACAGGAGAAAATCAAGCAACACATATATGTGCACAAACACAGATTATAGTGAGCATTTTGCAAGGCACAATCAATATTTCTGACATACAAGAGTGGCAAACAAATATATTTTTCCTTAATTCAGCAGGCCCCACAACCTGGTTCTCCTTCAATGGTGTCCAAATCCATTTTTTAAGGGGATATGCAGAATCAGCAGAAATATATATATATATCCTATCGTATGTCTGTCCGCGTGCTCAGAGCAGACGGACAGTTTATGGAGCAGCAGTCTTTAGACCGCTGCTTCATAGCTGGTGTTTCTGGCGAGCCTGAAGGCTCGCCAGAAACACGGGGCTTCAAGCTCCATAAGGAGCTTGATAGATATGCCCCTATGTGTGTTTTTTTATAGCTGTGTGTTGCTGGTTAACATGTGAAACTGGTGAATCAATGAATACCATGTGGGGGGCTTATCTTCAACTCATATAATCCTTAATTTATTGGAACTGTTTGTAAGTATATACTTACTCATGACATTTATTTTTGATATAAACTATAATTTCAACATATATGTAGTTACATTTCAGAAATTCAAAGACACTGAATGTAGTTAGAATATTTTTCTATTTAAATATATCAGCCTTTATCATAACATTAAAAAGTAATTATTGTAATTATATCATTCATATAGGTCAAATATAAATATACAATTATCATACATATATACATGTAGGCGAAGATTATTATTAGCTATAATTATATTTATATATTTCTACATACACTCATTTCTACATATTGCAAGCCAAAAGCTTATTTGAGCCTTGGCTCTCTGAGTCTAAAGTGGCTCTTTGATTAAAAGTGGCGGAGTTACTCACTGGAGTACATCTACATTAGGGTTGCCACCTCAGCCATGTTTTACTGGACACTTATGAGTTACACATGCTGCAGGGTGTGCTGGGAGGAACATGTATTGTGTTTCTGGACAGCACTATTCATATTCCTCCCTGCACACCCTGCAGCATGTGTAACTTATAAGTGTTCTGTATTTTAAGGGACAGGTGGCAACCCTAATCTACATCCACACTGCTTCTAATGCTACTTCATCTCATCTCTCTACAGGTAATGTCTCCCTGCCTCTGTCTCCCTGGCTGCTGTCAAATGTCCTTTAATTTCCTCCTAGAATCTCTGGTAATGTCTCCCAGCCTCTGTCTCCATGGCTGCTCTTAAATGTCCCTTTAATTCCTGCTAGAATCTCTGGTAATGTCCTCCTGCCTCTGTCTCCCTGGCTGCTGTTAAATGTCCCTTTAATTCCTGCTAAAATCTCTGTTAACCATTTGCTCTGTCTCCATCTTGTCTACCTGTAATTATTTTATCAGATACTTTGTATAATTGTAATGCATCCTGCCACCCTCCCCCCCCCCTCTAATTTTCAAGTGTGTAACTCCTGGCTAGCCCAACTGCTTTTAATCAGCTGCACAGAATTATTCCATCACACCCATTTCTACATATTGCAAGCCAAAAGCTTATTTGAGCCTTGGCTCTCTGAGTCTAAAGTGGCTCTTTGATTAAAAGTAGCGGAGTTACTCACTGGAGTACATCTACATCCACACTGCTTCTAATGCTACTTCATCTCATCTCTCTACAGGTAATGTCTTCCTGCCTCTGTCTCCCTGGCTGCTGTTAAATGTCCTTTTAATTCCTGCTAGAATCTCTGGTAATGTCTTCCTGCCTCTGTCTCCCTGACTGCTGTTAAATGTCCCTTTAATTCCTGCTAGAATCTCTGGTAATGTCTTCTTGCCTCTGTCTCCCTGGCTGCTGTTAAATGTCCCTTTAATTGCTGCTAGAATCTCTGTTAATGTCTTCCTGCCTCTGTCTCCCTGGCTGCTGTTAAATGTCCCTTTAATTCCTGCTAGAATCTCTGGTAATGTCTTCCTGCCTCTGTCTCCCTGGCTGCTGTTAAATGTCCCTTTAATTCCTGCTAGAATCTCTGTTAACCATTTGCTCTGTCTCCATCTTGTCTACCTGTAATTATTTTATCAGATACTTTGTATAATTGTAATGCATCCTGCCCCCCTCTAATTTGCAAGTCCAACTGCTTTTCATCAGCTGCACAGAATTATTCCATCACACTCATTTTTACATATTGCAAACCAAAAGCTCATTTGAGCCTTGGCTCTCTGAGTCTAAAGTGGCTATTTGATTAAAAGTGGCGGAGTTACTCACTGGAGTTAGAAACTGCAGACCAACTAACAGGTAAACTTAATAACTATACAATGCTCTCCATGTCTTTTCTGCTCTCTCTGTCTGCCCTTCTCCTAAAAATCACTGTATGTCCCTATAACAACAATCCCCACACTATCCACATCTCACCCTCCCTTCTCTTATCCCCTATGCTGTCCTCTCATGAACTATTCTGTTTCCATAAAAACACTTCCCCCTCTAACTCTCCTGTGTATAGTCATACGCACTCCTACAAGTCTCACTCTCACCTTCTGTCACTCTCACTGCTACTACTGCTTGCTGCTGGTGATGTCTCTCCTAACCATGGCCCTGCAGCAATCACCACACTTTTACACTCTCGCTCCGTCTCCCACAGCAAAAATTTTAGGTCACACAATACCAACAATCTCATTTCCATTAACACACAGGGCCTATCCCCTCTCTTTTCTTGTGCCCTCTGGAATGCTTGCTCTGGCTGTAACAAATTTACAACTGTTCACGACTTGTTTGTTTCCAAAGCTTTTAACCTTTTAGCAATTACTGAAACCTGGCTATCTTCCTCTGACACTGCTTCCATTGCTGCTCTCACTCATGGTGGTCTTCACTTTAGCCACACACCTAGGCCAGGTGAGAGACATGATGGTGTTGTTGGCATCTTACTCTCCCCCTCCTGCTCCTATCAGTACCTATCTCCATTTCCATCTCTCCTTTTCTTCCTTTGAAGTCCACTGCATCCGCCTGTTCTCCCCCCTCTCTCTCAGAGTGGCAGTTATCTATCGCCCCCCTAGACCAACCTCCCAATTCCTTTACAACTTTTCTGCCTGGCTTCCTCACTTTCTCTCTACAAATACACCTACCCTAATTCTGGGGGACTTCAACATCCCTATTGACAACCTATCTGCCCCTGCTTCTAAACTTCTCTCACTCACTAACTCCTTCGGCCTCTCACAATCCACTCTATTACCTACCTACTGTGATGGACACTTGATTGATCTGGTATTCTCCTATCTCTACTCTCTCTCTGATGTGGACTGTCGACCATTTCCCATCTCAGACCACAATCTGCTCACCTTTAATCCCAATATAGATGCTAAACCTACTTCCCCCTCTCTCCCCCGCACCAGTAGAAAGCTGCACAATGTGGACCCTCCCCAAATCTTCAATCTTATTCATATACCCCTCTCCCACACTTCCAAAATATCCTGCCCTGACCTTGCTATAACCCACTATAACAATACTCTCTCCACTGCACATGACACTCTCGCTCTGCCCCAACTTCGCAAAGCCCCACGTCGTCAGCGCCAGCCCTGGCACTTTCAACAAACACGCCACCTACAAAAATGCTCACGCACTGCTGAACGTGCCTGGAGGAAATCCCGCTCTGAACCTGATTTCCTGCACTTTAAGTTCATTCTTTACTCTTACACCTCTGCCCTTCACTTAGCTAAGCAAACATACTTCTCTTCTCTTATATCCACTCACTCTTCAAACCCTAAAAGACTCTTCTCCATTTTCAACTCTCTCCTCTACCCACCTGCAGCACCCCCTTCATCTGCATTCAGTGCTCAAGACCTTGCTGACTATTATTTCAATAAAACACTTGCCATCGAAAGAAACATCCCAAGACAAACCTGCAATCTCCCAACTTCTCTCCCAGTCACCCCCTCTGCCACTCTCTGCTCCCTCCTCCCAACTATTGAGAGTGAAGTGGCTTCCCTTTTGTCTTCCTCTCACCTCACTACCTGCCCACTTGACTCTATTCCTTCACATATAATCCCCCCTCTGTCTCCCACTCTCACTCCGGCTCTTACTCACATATTCAACCTATCCCTTTCTACCAGCTCATTCCCTGCCTCCTTCAAACATGCAAAGGTCACCCCCATCCTCAAAAAACCCTCCCTTGACCCTAACTCCCCTGCAAACTACGGCCCCATATCACTGCTCCCGCTAGCTTACAAATTCCTTGAAAAACTAGCTTTCAACCGCCTAACCCAATTCCTGTCCTCCAACTCATTGCTCCACCCCCTGCAATCTGGTTTCCGTCCCCAACACTCAACTTAGACTGCCCTCACCAAAGTTACTAATGATCTCCTTTCTGCTAAAAACAAAGGCTACTACTCTATACTCATGTTACTTGACCTCTCTGCTGCCTTTGACACTGTTGACCATCAACTTCTCAGCTCTCTTGGGGTCTGTGACACTGCCCTCTCCTGGATTCACTCTTATCTCTCTAACAGATCCTTCTCTGTCTCTTTTGCTGGTGACTCCTCCTCTCTTTTGCCTCTGTCTGTTGGAGTACCTCAAGGCTCTGTCCTGGGTCCTCTACTCTTCTCTATTTACACTTCTTCACTGTGTAAACTTATCAACAGCTATGGCTTCAGCTATCATCTCTATGCTGATGATACCCAGATCTACCTTTCCACCCCTGCACTCTCTCCTTCTGTCAATTCTCACATCAGCCACTGCTTATCTGGCATTTCCTCCTAGATGGCCTCTCACCACCTTAGAATAAACATGTCCAAGACCAAACTACTTCTAATTCCCTCCTCTAACTCTACTCCAGTTTCTAATTTTTCTATCACTGTTGGCGGCACCACTATCTCCCCATTACCCCAAGTATGCTGCCTCAGAGTCACTGAGTTCATCCTGCCGCAACCACCTACACAATATTTCCAAAATTTGTCCATTTCAAAGTGCTGAAACTACTAAACAGCTAATCCACTACTAACTGGCCTCCCTCTCTCCCACCTCTCTCCCCTCCAATCCATCCTAAATGCACCTGCCAGGCTAATCCACCTCTCTCGACACTCTGTTTCTGCTGCACCTCTCTGTGAGTCCCTTCACTGGCTCCCCATTCACAACAGAGTTAAATTCAAAATTCTCACCCTGACCTACAAAGCCCTCACCAATGCTGCCCCACCCTACCTGTCCTCACTTATCAACAAATATACTCCTGCCCGCCCCCTAAGATCCAACAATGACCTGCTTCTTGCATCCTCTACCATCACCTCCTCTCATGCTAGACTACAGGACTTCTCTTGTGCGGCACCAACCCTCTAGAACCTCTCCTCCTTTAAATGTTCCCTAAAGACCTTTCTGTTCAGGGAAGCTTATCACCCAACTTATTAACAAACTAACTTCACTTAACTAACAGTTGCTCTCTATCTCCTCACTAATATCATTCTCACCTTTGCAGTCCCCACCTCCTGTTTCCCATCCTCCTACCCATTTAGATTGTAAGTTCCCACGGGAATAGGGCCCTCAATTCCCCCTGTATTTATCTGTAAAATTTGGCCTTTTATCGTATTGTTTCTCAATTGCACTGTTATCCTTGTACCCATGGGCAGCGATGCAGAATCTGTTGGCGCTTTATAAATTAAGAAAAATAATAATAATAATAATAATATATGTATTGAGAATATATATAGCATCCCTGGACAAAGGTTGCATTTGGAATAGTTAGATACTATATGCTTGCATCTATTTTTAAATGTACATATATATTGATATTTCCTCCTTTACACCTAGTTAAGCTGGGTGTAATACTTGTCAATGTATCGACAGCCTCAGACAGTAAATTAACGGTTAGTGCTTTCATTGGAAACCTGGTATAATTTATCAATTAACGACTTTTATTACTTTCTATGGGACTACGGCTGCCGATATTGAGGTGTAACGCGCCATTGGAAACATTCTATAAATTATATTGCTTCCGACAGCACATTTAATGGTTTGCAAGTGCACGCAAACCGAATTACGGCTCAATGGAAATGAGCCCTCATTTGGGATATAAAGACTGCAATGACTGGAAAGTGTTCCAAGCCATGTTATATGTTTTTCTAGTGTTAGCTGACAAGGATTTGTTGATTAAAGTGACTGCGTTGAGCCAGTGAGTATTTAGGTCATTGTTACCAGCAAATGGTGTGGGACAGGAGTCTGTGTCTGGAACCTGCTGGAAAAACATGGGGTAATTAAACCGAGTTAAGGCATCAGCAGCTGTATTATCAACACAGTTAAGAAAATAGCAGTGGATATAAAATTTGTATTCGAGGGATAGTTAAATGAGTCTACGTAGAAAAGACATAATAGGTAAAGAACTGGACCTACCCTTGTTAATAATATTGGAGGTGGAATGATTGTTCGTGGAAAAAAAACTATGGTATAAACTGTTCACTGATGACCCCAATCCTGTGCTGTGGCAACTATGGGATAAATTTAAAATAACCAAGTGGTCTGAGTGAACCTGGGTATAATCAGAATCTCATCTAGCCAAGGCCCTGCCAGCTAGTGAGTGCCAAAAATGGCTGCAAATCCTGTACATACATATATATATATATATATATATATATATATATATATATATATATATATATATATATATATATATACTGTATGTGTATATATGTGTGTGTATATACACATATGTGTATGTATTTATATATTTATATGTGTACTCTCTGTATTTACAGACATATATACACATATAAACACATAAATACATTATGTATACATATATGTAAGTGCATTGGAACCTTTGCAGTTAAAGGGACACTGAACCCAACATTTTTATTTCGTGATTCAGATAGAACATGCAATTTTAAGCAACTTTCTAATTTACTCCTATTATCATTTCTTCTTCGCTCTCTTGCTATCTTTATTTGAAAAAGAAGGCATCTAAGCTTTTTAATTAGTTCAGAACTCTGGACAGCACCTTTTTATTGGTGGATTAATTTATCCACCAATCAGCAAGAACAACTCAGGTTGTTCACCAAAAATGGGCCGGCATCTAAACTTGCATTCTTGCATTTAAAATAAAGATACTAAGAGAATGGATAAAATTTGATAATAGGAGTAAATTAGAAAGTTGCTTAAAATTTCATGCTCTATCTGAATCATGAAAGAAAAATTTTGGGTTCAGTATCCCTTTAAGTAGATCAAAACAAGTAAAACATATTTATGCAGTATTTATATTTAATAAAGTGCTATACTGTGTATTTACTGTAAATATTTCACATTCCAATGTAGCAGAATATGTTCAAAGTATTTGTAAATAGATATTTATATATATATATATATATATATATATGTGTGTGTGTATTTATCTATATCTATATATATAATCATGTATGTGTGTATATATATATATATATATATATATATATATATATATTATATATATATATATATATATATATATATATATTATATATATATATATATATATATATATATATATATATATATATATATATATATATATATATATATATACCAACCATAGGCCTAGATTTAGAGTTTGGCGTTAGCCATCAAAACCAGCGTTAGAGGCTCCTAACGCTGGTTTTGGGCTACCGCTGGTATTTAGAGTCGTGTAGGTAAGGTCTAACGCTCACTTTCCAGCCGTGACTTTTCCATACCGCAGATCCGCTTAAGTCAATTGCGTATCCTATATTTTCAATGGGATCTTTCTAACGCCGGTATTTAGAGTCATGGCTGAAGTGAGCGTTAGAAATCTAACGACAAAACTCCAGCCGCAGCAAAAAGCCAGGAGTTAAGAGCTTTCTGGGCTAACGCTGGTTCATAAAGCTCTTAACTACTGTGCTCTAAAGTATACTAACACCCCTAAACTACCTATGTACCCCTAAACCGAGGTCCCCCACATCGCCGCCACTCTATTAAAATTTTTTAACCCCTAATCTGCCGACCGCACACCGCCACCACCTACGTTATCCCTATGTACCCCTAATCTGCTGCCCCTAATACCACCGACACCTACATAATATTTATTAACCCCTAATCTGAAACCCCCAACGTCGCCTCCACCTACCTACACTTATTAACCCCTAATCTGCCGACCGGACCTCACCGCTACTATAATAAATGTATTAACCCCTAATCCACCTCACTCCCGCCTCAATAACCCTATAATAAATAGTATTAACCCCTAATCTTCCCTCCCTAACATCGCCGACACCTACCTTCATGCATTAACCCCTAATCTGCCGACCGGACCTCACTGCTACTCTAATAAATTTTTTAACCCCTAAAGCTAATTCTAAGCCTAACCCTAACACCCCCCCTAAATTAAATATAATTGAAATCTAACAAAATAAATTAACTCTTATTAAATAAATTATTCCTATTTAAAGCTAAATACTTACCTGTAAAATAAACCCTAATATAGCTACAATATAAATTATAATTATATTGTATCTATTGTAGGATTAATATTTATTTTATAGGCAACTTTGTAATTATTTTAACCAGCCAATCAGAATTTTCCTACATTAATTCCGATTGGCTGATAGAATCCTATCAGCCAATCGGAATTCGAGGGACGCCATCTTGGATGACGTCCCTTAAAGGAACCGTCATTCATCGGGAAGTCGTCGGTGAAGATGGATTTTCCGCGTCGGCAGGATAAACATGGATCCGGAAGAAAGAAGATTGAAGATGCCGTTGATAGAAGACTTCAGTCGGATCATAGACCTCTTCAGCTCCCGCTTGGATGAAGCCTTCAGCCGGATCATGGACATCTTCAGCCCCCCGCTTGGGCTTGGATCAAGACATCGGAGGCTCTTCTGGACCGATCGGTGAACCCGGCGTGGTGAAGACAAGGTAGGGAGATCTTCAGGGGCTTAGTGTTAGGTTTATTTAAGGGGGGTTTGGGTTAGATTAGGGGTATGTGGGTGGTGGGTTGTAATGTTGGGGGGGGGGGGGGTATTGTATGGGGTTTTTTTTTACAGGCAAAAGAGCTGAATTCTTTGGGGCATGCCCCGCAAAGGGCCCTTTTCAGGGCTGGTAAGGTAAAAGAGCTTTTCTATTTTAATTTTAGAATAGGGTAGTGCATTTTTTTATTTTGGGGGTCTTTGTTATTTTATTAGGGGGATTAGAGTAGGTGTAAATAGTTTAAAATTGTTGTAATATTTTTCTAATGTTTGTAAATATTTTTTTATTTTTGTAACTTAGTTCTTTTTTTATTTTTTGTACTTTAGTTAGTTTATTTCATTGTATTTATTTGTAGGTATTGTATTTAATTTATTGATAGTGTAGTGTTAGGTTTAATTGTAGATAATTGTAGGTATTTTATTTAATTTATTTATTGATAGTGTTAGGTTTAATTGGTTAGGTTAGGATTTATTTTACATGTAATTTTGTAATTATTTTAACTAGGTAGCTATTAAATAGTTATTAACTATTTAATAGCTATTGTACCTGGTTAAAATAATTACAAAGTTGCCTGTAAAATAAATATTAATCCTAAAATAGCTACAATATAATTATAATTTATATTGTAGCTATATTAGGGTTTATTTTACAGGTATTTAGCTTTAAATAGGAATAATTTATTTAATAAGAGTTAATTTATTTTGTTAGATTTAAATTATATTTAAGTTAGGGGGGTGTTAGTGTTAGGGATAGACTTAGCTTTAGGGGTTAATACATTTATTATAGTAGCGGTGAGGTCCGGTCGGCAGATTAGGGGTTTATTATAGGTAGGTGGAGGCGATGTTGGGGGCGGCAGATTAGGGGTTAACAAATATAATATAGGGGTCGGCAGTGTTAGGGGCAGCAGATTAGGGGTACATAGGTATAATGTAGGTTGCGGCGGTGTACGGAGCGGCAGATTAGGGGTTAAAAAAAATATGCAGGTGTCAGCGATAGCGGGGGGCGGCAGATTAGGGGTTAATAAGTGTAATGCTAGGGGTGTTTAGACTCGGGGTACATGTTAGAGTGTTAGGTGCAGACTTAGGAAGTTTTTCCCCATAGGAAACAATGGGGCTGCGTTTTGCAGGTGTTAGGTTTTTTTTCAGCTGAAACTGCCCCATTGTTTCCTATGGGGGAATCGTGCACGAGCACGTTTTTGAAGCTGGCCATGTCCGTAAGCACTGCTGGTATTGAGAGTTGCAGTGGCGGTAAATTATGCTCTACGCTCCCTTTTTGGAGCCTAACGCAGCCATTCTGTGAACTCTAAATACCAGCGGTATTTAAAAGGTGCGGGGAAAAAAAAGCATGCGTTAGCTACACGGGTCGTTACAGACAAAACTCTAAATCTAGGCGATAGATTGCACCGCACCTCCACCTCAGAAAATCACAGGTACTTCCAGAAGTAAAAGTATAAAAGCTATTTCTTTATTCAGCTTGTTTAAAAAAAATGTAGAAGCCTTAAAAACAGTGGAAAAAAGATCCAAAAGTGCAGGTTAGGACTGATAGCCAAACATGTTTCGGGCTCTCTCCTGGCCCTTGTTCACTGGCATGGAACAGAGCACATATCTGCAAGTATTTAAAGCCCTAATGTGTGTTGCAAACACCTGTGTGTAATTAATTGATGGTAGCAAATCATTATTTAAGGCTTCAGTTTCACATTTATTACATAGTCAGACTTGTTACAGTGCACCTATTGAAATCTTCAGTCTTAAAGATTAAGGTGGTTGTAAATGGATTTTCAAATGCATTTGTTTTTAACATAATAGATTAAATGTCCATTATCCATATAATTTAATAGAAAAGATTTACATCCAGTATGGAGTTAAGTCCCCTGGATGTTTACATTGCAATTTGAAGAAACTGTTAGTTGCATCCTCTGCATGATAGCAAATATATGACATACGTTGTATTGCAATTGATGTTATATCTGATGTCATATTCATTGCCTGCAACAGATGAGGTAAATTTGTTACCTGTCTTAATGTGTGTACATGTTTTGCAAACATTACTGTGGCATTTGTAACAACCAACTCTATTGGGTAACCATGTGTGTTGTTTTTTAGGTAGCATAGAGGGAGACAACACATTTCGGAGAGCTTTTGCTCTGCGAGTTGCAAAATGGCACCCATTGATAATAACTTGTTTCAATTTATATATAGGTATAGATATATATTGCACCAAAAAAAATCACATATATATATATATATATATATATATATATATATATATATATATATATATATATATATATATAAATATGTATTTATAAATAAATAAAACATATTCTGCTATGTGAAGAACATTGGAATGTGAAATATTCATATTTTTATGTTGCGTTAGTGCACTTTAGAGTATGCTATTGGATTGGCTTGCGAGTAGGGTGTTAGTCCCCCCCCTACACATTTTTTGCTCTATTGACTTCTATGGGGGAATAGGTTATTCGGCTTATCCTGCCCGTCGGGTTAGCGCAAGAGCGAAAATATTTTACTTTCAACTAATACCCGTCCTACTCGATTCGCGCAAAAACGTTTTTCTAGCAGTTAACACTCGATCAGGAGCGTTAAATAACACTTTACTTGTAATTTGGCCCTAAGTGTGATTCATTACTCCAAAGTCCAATGATGTCATGGTTTATACCACTCTAACCAGTGAGTGGCATTGAGCATGTTGATGTGAGGCATGTGTGCAGCTGTTTGGCCATGGAAACTCATTTCATGAAGCTCCCAATGTACAGTTCTTGTGCTGATGTTGCTTCTAGAGACCATTTGTAACTTGTAGTAAGCAATGCAACAGATGATAGGCTATACACTTCAGCTCTCGGCAGCCCCGGTCTGTGAGTTTGCATAGTCTACCATTTTGTGACTGGGCTGTTGTTGCTCCTTAACACTTCCAATTCACAATAATGCCACAGTTGACTGAGACAGATCTAGTAGATTTTACGGCAAAGGTTGCATCCTATGGCAGTGCCACCTTTAAATTAGCTCTTCACTACTACCTGTTGTACACCCAAAGTCTGAATTGTAGTCACCTGTTAGCTATGGGTGTAGTGGAAACACTTGCACTCAATAATTAATAGTGGTGTCCACATATATTAGTCATATAGTGTATTTAATATAGTGTGTTTTATATTTTCAAGCTATTAAAATGGAAACAAATACAATTGTTTTGTTGTGTGTGCATGCGGACACATCTGGGTGCATGTGTGTGTCAGCATATGTGTGTGTGCGCCTGTTTTAGTATATATGGATGCCTAAATAGGGTAGATTACAAGTGGAGCGCTATGATTAATCAGCCATTACAAGTGGCTGGTTATTGCTACCGCAAGCTCACAATAGCAATTAGCGCTTGTAAAAAATAACCAGAGATCAGATCTCTTGTTAATTTTATAAATATGCCCCAAATGGCCCTAAAATACTGTCTAGTGTAGCTTATTAAAAATAAAGACGGCAGCCTCTTTATTTTTTAATAAAATGACTGCACTAGGCAGTATTTTTTAGTTAAATTTGGTGGGAGTGGAGTGTTAGAAAAAAATGTCACTGAAAAGTGCCTTTATATTGCAGTCTATGGGGAACTGTGTGTTCCCTGTAAATACAGTATATATGTATATGCCTATATACCTGTACATATATATTTATGTGTTAATATGTGTATGTACACATTTTAACACATAAATATATACGTATATCAGCATATTCATATATATTTATATTTTGCTGCCATCGCTGCACGACTTATCCCCTTCGCTGGAGCCTATGGAAGCGCGCTCTTGTGAGCACAATGCTTCCCAGTGATGCGAACATTACCGTTTGCTGGTATTAAACAGTGGAGCGCAAATATTGCTCCACTTGTAATCTGGCCCAGTAGCGGATCTACTTAGCAGAGGGCCCTGGTGCAAAACTATTTTTGGCCCCCCAAAGGTAACTCGGTAGTAAGTATTAGTAAAAATATTCATGCTGCTCTGTATAATGATTATGGAGGATAGTTAGATGGACCAGCAACTTGCACTAATAAAAAGCTCCACTGTATTAGGATTGTACACATTCTGCAGACGCCTATGTATTGACTGGTTGGTATGGGCCCCCCAGCATTTGGGCCCTGGTGCCACTGCACCTGCTGCACCAATGGTAGTTCCGCCCCTGATCTGGCCCATAGTATGCAAGTGCATGTATGTGTTCCATGTGTGATTGTCCTTACTTACAACCTTTCAACTTGAGACCATAAAGACTTCATTTGAAATTCATGTCATGAACAGAAAAAGGTAACATTGTAGTAACTTTTTGAAGAAGAAATTTTCACACAAATTTTTTTATTCTAATTAATCTTTAAAGGGTCAATTTACTATACAATTGGTTTCCCCTTAATGGGACAGATTACAAGTGGAGCACAAAATATCGCTTTAGCTAATAAGCTAAAGTGATATTTGCGCTCCACTTTGTAATACCAGCGTAGGATAATGTGCGCTGGTATTACAAGTTTACAGAAATGCAAACACGAGCTCACGTTTGCATTGCTGGGAAGCATTGCGCTCACAAGAGCGCGCTTCCATAGGCTCCTATGGGTGCCTTGTTCTGATGCTGACACAGACAGCATCAGAACCTCGTATAGAGAAGAGGTAAGTAGTGCAGCGATGGGCAACAGTTAGTAAATATATATCAGCCAGATTACGAGTTTTGCATTATGGCTGGTTATTTCTACCGCTCACCTTTAATAGCACTGCTATTACAGGTTTGCAAAAAAACGGTGTTTGTGGGCAATATGGCAGCGTTGAGCTCCATACCGCACACAGCTTTAAGCTGCTTTGACGTGTTCGTGCATGATGTACCCATAGACATCAATGGGGAGAGTCGGTTAAAAAAAAGCCTAACACCTGCAATAACGGAACGTAAAACTCCGTAACGCAGCCCCATTGATGTCTATGGGGAAAAAAAATGTATGTTTAAACCTAACACCCTAACATAAACGCAGAGTCTAAACACCCCTAATCGGCCGCCCCTGACATCGCCAACACCTACATTACACTTATTAACCCCTAATCTGCTGCCCCCAATGTCGCTGACACCTACATTACACTTATTAACCCCTAATCTGCCGCCCCCAATGTCGCCACCACCTACATAAATTTATTAACCCTAAATCTGCCGCCCCTAACATTGCCGCCGCCACTACACTAAAGTTATAAACCCCTACACCTCTGGCCTCCCACATCACTAACACTAAATAAATATATTAACCCCTAAACCTAACCCTAATCCTAAATCTAACCCTAACACTCTTAATTTTAATATAATTAAAATAAATATAAATAAAAATTACTATTATTACCTAAATAATACCTAAATACTTACCTGTAAAATAAAACCTAAGCTAGCTACAATAAAACTAATACATTTTAGTTATCTTAGGTTTTATTTTTATTTCACAGTTAAGTTTGTATTTATTTTAACTAGGTAGACTAGTTAGTTAATAGTTATTAACTATTTACTCACTACCTTTTCAAAATAAATACAAATTTACCTGTAAAATCAAACCTAACCTGAGTTACACTAAACCTAACATTACACTAAAATTAAATAAATGAAATTAAAAAATACATTTATCTAAATTACAAAAAATAATAAACACTAAATTACACAAAATAAAAAAAGAAATTATCAAAAATAAAAACAAATTACTCCTAATCTAATAGCCCTATCAAAATAAAAAAGCCCCCGCAAAATAATAAAACCCCTAGCCTACACTAAACTGCCAATAGCTCTATTGTTCCAATCAGCCAATAGAATGCAAGCTCAATCCTATTGGCTGATTGGATCAGCCAATAGGATTGAAGCTCAATCCTATTGGCTGATTGCATCAGCCAATAGGATTTTTTTACCCTTTAATTCCGATTGGCTGATAGAATTCTATCAGCCAATTGGAATTCAAGGGATGCCATCTTGGATGACGTCCCTTAAAGGGAACCTTCAGTGTACGGCTGAGACCGTATGAAGAGGATGCTCCATGCTGGATGTCTTGAAGATGGAACCGATCCGTGCCGGAAGGATGAAGATAGGAGATGCCGTTTGAATGAAGACTTCTGCCCACCTGGAGGACGACTTTTTGCCGCTTGGATGAAGACTTCTCCCAGCTTTGTTGAGCACTTCTTGCCGCTTGGATGAAGACTTCTCCCGGCTGGATGAGAATGGATGTCCGGTCTTCAAAAACTGTAAGTGGATCTTCGGGGGTTAGTGTTAGTTTTTTTTAAGGGTTTATTGGGTGGGTTTTATTTTTAGATTAGGGACTTTGGGCACCGTAAAAGAGCTAAATGCACTTTTAAGGGAAATGCCCATCCAAATGCCCTTTGCACTTTTAAGGGCAATGGGGAGTTTAGGATTTTTAGGTAGGTTTTTATTTGGGGGGTTTGGTTGTGTGGGTGGTGGGTTTTACTGCTGGGGGCTTGTTTGTATTTTTTTTTACAGGTAAAAGAGCTGATTTCTTTGGGGCAATGCCCCACAAAAGGCCCTTTTAAGGGCTGTTGGCAGTTTAGTGTAGGCTAGGGGTTTTATTTAGGAGTAATTCGTTTTTATTTTTGATAATTTCTTTTTTTATTTTGTGTAATTTAGTGTTTAATATTTTTTGTAATTTAGATAAATGAATTTATTTAATTTAATTTATTTAATTTTAGTGTAATGTTAGATTTTACTGTAAGACAGGTTAGGTTTTATTTCACAGCTAAGTTTGTATTTATTTTAACTAGGTAGTTAGTAAATAGTTAATAACTATTTAATAACTAATTTACCTAGTTAAAATAAATACAAACTTACCTGTGAAATAAAAATAAAACCTAAGATAGCTACAATGTATTAGTTATATTGTAGCTATCTTAGGTTTTATTTTACGTTCAAGTATTTATTTAGTTTTAAATAGGAATAATGTAGGTATTAATTGTAATATTTGGAATTATTTTAATTATGTTAAAGTTAGTGGGTATTAGGGTTAGGGTTACGTTAGGGTTAGGGTTAGACTTAGGGTTAGGTTTAGGGGTTAATAACTTTAGTATAGTGGCAGTGACATTGGGGGCAGCAGATTAGGGGTTAATAAGTGTAGTTAGCTGGCGGTGATTTTGGGGGCAGCAGATTAGGAGTTAATAACAGTAATGTAGGTTGCGGCGATGTTAGGGACAGCAGGTTAGGGTTTAATAAGTGTATATAGGGGGCAACGACATTGGGGGCAGCAGATTAGGGGTTAATAATATTTAACTAGTGTTTACAATGCGGGAGTGCGGCGGTTTAGGGGTTAATATGTTTATTATAGTGGCGGCGATGTCCGGAGCGGCAGATTAGGGGTTAATTATTTTATTTTAGTGTTTGCAATGCGGGAGGGCCTCGGTTTAGGGGTTAATAGGTAGTTTATGGGTGTTAGTGTACTTTTTAGCAACTTTAGTTATGAGTTTTATAGTACAGCTTTGTAACGTAAAACCCATAACTACTGACTTTCAGGTCGCGGTACAGAGCTTGTAATTATTGGCTGTACTGCTCACTTTTTGGCCGGACAGGCAAACTCGTAATAACGGATGTCCCATTGAAAAAGGACTTTTTGAAAGGTGCGGTAGTTACGTTGCGTGACGGCCAAATAGTGTGCGGTACAGCTATACCTGCAAGACTCGTAATACCAGCGGTAGTGAAAAAGCAGCGTTAGACTCATAACGCAAAACTCGTAATCCAGCCGTATGTTTATGTGTGTGTGTGTGTGTATATATATATATATATATATATATATATATATATATATATATATATATATGTGTATATATATATATATATGTGTATATATACAGTGTATAAGTAAATGAATTGGATAGAGTATGACATTTTAAATTACTTTTCAGTTTACTTCTATAATCAATTTTGCTTTATTCGCTTGGTATCCTTTGTTAGTGAGTAAAACTAGAGGACTCACAAAAGCCGGTGTCAGCTATTTTTAGACGGATGTAGCAATGACATATACGCCTATGCAGAGCGTATATTTTACTCGTCGGAAGCTGTTTTTACTCCCATAAACTAACATAGAACCAGCGTCGCAAGTTGGTATCACATATTCAGATCAAAGACTTACGCATAGAAATTGGAGACATTTTACTCCATTTTCACCTCGCCACACAGTAACTCCCTAGAAGTTTTAACAAACACGTAACGCATGCGCAATACCTACCTGTCAACTGCCATCCCCCCACCACAATAACTAAATAAAATGTATTAACCCCTAATCCGCCAACCCCCACATCCCACAGTACCTAATATATGGCTAGATTACAAGTTTTGCGGTACAGCTTTTAATGCTGAAAAATTCCAGCGTAATGGCCAGGAACGCATATTACGAGTCGCGACGGTATAGCTATACCGCAAGCATTTTAGCCTGCAATGCAACGTCCATTCCGCACTCAAAAAAATGACATTTGAGTGTGGGATCTGTCACCCACCCATATTGCGACTACTAAATAAACCTATTAACCCCTAAACCTCTGGCCCCCCACATCGCCGCCACTAAATAAACCTATTAACCCCTAAACCACCAGTCCCCCACATTGTAACTACTAAACTAAACCTATTAACCCCTAAACCGCCGGCCACCCACACTTCGCAAAACACTAAATTAAACTTATAAACCCCTAAACCTAACACCCCCTAACTTTAAATTAAAATTACAATATAACTGTCACGGATACCAGACTGCCAAGTCTACCCCCACCCCCCTACTACCTGGCTAACTTTTTTTTAGTTCTGATTTGGCCCTTTCATGGCTTACGGGATCTTCCAGATTCTTGCTATCTGTTGTTTTGCTGTTTGTACTTCGTTAGGAAAAAGCTGATCTCTGACCAGGAAAATCCCTCTCCGGCTGGCTGGACTCCTGGAACTGCTGGTCGGCCGCATCACCTCAGACACCCGCTAGCATTTACCCCAGGTCGCTCCAGCGGTCGCTTACCCCAGAGCTCTTTTGGGTATTGATAGCTCCTAGAGAGGACCAGAAATTGGGGTCATTGTCAGAAGGGAGCTGTCTTGGGAACCGGGGGTTTTGGACACCCCTACCTCCATACGTTTCCCAGGCTGTAACTCCAGTGCCCAGAAATGGATCATGCTCCTTTTGGACTGTGGCATCTGGGGACAGAGAGCTTTCCATTGACACCTTGTAAGTGCCACCACTCTCCCGGGATCACCCCGAAACTGGAACTCTATGGGACTATAGCTGCTATGGAGGTGTCAGACTGTCTGGAGAGGCGGGAATGGTGGGAGATCTTGGGATCAGATAAGGCAGTGTGTGTTTCCCAATAAAATCAGTTCTTATTCCATCTGAATACTGGTCTTGTCTGGTTATTTGGGTGGGCTCTGGCTATAATCACTTTCCAGCTATACAGCTGCAGGCTCCAGGGAGGAAGCAGGACCCTTTGGGGGAGCTACCCAGTCGGGGTAGCCGGTATCCATCACATTTGGCTGGCAGCGGTGTGATCTGCCTCTCCACACAGTTCCTGCTGACAGAGGAGAAGCGCCTTAGTAGCCTGCATCTATGGAAGCCGAGTTCCTATGGAGAGTACAAGAGGCACTGGCCCAGATAAACGGTCCTGGTTCTGAACAGGACAAGCTGAGATGGAGGAACATTATCCGCCAGCAACTATGGAGGGAGGCGCTTCAACAAGAACATCACTATTATGGAAAGGTCCTCCCCACTGCTGATGAGAGGTACTGGGTCCAGCTAGACTTATGAGTGCCTTTCCGGGGAGAGCAGCCCAGGGGGGAATGCTATCTACACTAGGTGAACTGGTCCAGGCAGAGAGGATGGCTACAGGGCCCTCCGATGGCATGCTATGCAAGTGCCGCCATGGCTGGAGGATGATGTCCCCCCAGAGAGATTTGGTGGCCCTGGAATATTATTTGAAGAGATGTCAGGGGACCCAGACTTGGGAAGTGAAGTGGAGTGAATTGGAGGACATTAGTGGGAAATGAGAGAGACTGCTGAATCTCTTGGGGGTACCCTGGCTGCAAGACGATCTGGAATGCCTAGCTGCCCACGAATGGGCACTGGAAAAGGCATACAAGAGGCTTCTAGATCTTGTTCAGCAGCATGCTACAGAGACTGCAGGGAGCTATGGTACAGCGATCGGCAATGCATTGGACTTTTCCTCAGACGAGTGGCCACCAGGATTGAGGTACCAAGAACTGCTAGATCTCAATCAGGCCCGGGCTTATGGTCTTGGACAAGGGAACCACCCCAGCAGAAGCGCTGGCAACAGGGCAGAGAGCCACTGACTTCTGCCCTACACCTGTGACATCTCTGGAGTCCCAGGGAGAGGAGGTAGTCGACCTCTCTTCCTGGATCCAGGAACCAGAGATTATAGATCTAAGTGACTTTTCCTCAGAGGAGTGGCGACGAGCTAGATCTCGATTATCACCCTGGCCCCAAGCTTGTGGGCAAGGATTCAATGGATGGAGAAATCATCTCATCCCCCAAGTGGCAGAGCCATCCCCAGGGAGTGGAGGTAGCCAGCCTCCCTCCCCACCAACAGAACCCTTTCCCGAGAGAGGAGACAGCCAGTCTCTCTCCCCAGCAGCATAGCCATCCCCAGGGAGCAGAGGTAGCCAACCTCCCTCCCCAGCGACAGAACCCCTTCCCTTGAGAGGAGAGAGGAGACAGCCGGTCTCTCTCCCCAGCGGCAGAGCCAGTTCCAAGGAGAGGAAACAGCCGGTCTCTCTCCCCAGCAGCATAGCCATCCTCAGAGAGTGGAGTTAGCTGACCCTCCCCAGTGACAGAACCCCTTCTCAGGAGACAAGACAGCCAGTCTCTCTCCCCAGCAGCAGGGCCATCCCCAGGGAGCGGAGGTAGCCTCCCTCCCTCCACAGCAACAGAACCCCTTCCCAGGAGAGGAGACAGCTGGTCTCTCTCCCCAGCGGCAGAGCCAGTTCCAGGGAGAGGAGACAGCCGGTCTCTCTCCCCAGCGGCAGAGCCATCTACAGGGAGCGGAGCCAGCCATCCTCCCTCCCCAGCAACAGGGCACCTTACCGGGAGAGGAGACAGCCGGTCTCTCTCCCCAGTTGCAGAGCCATCCCCAGGGAGTGAAGGTAGCTGACCTCCCTCCCCAGCAACAGAACCCCTTCCCGGGATAAGAGACAGCCGGTCTCTCTCCCCAGTGGCAGAGGCAGTTACAGGGAGAGGAGACAGCCAGTCTCTCCCCAGCGGCAGAGTCATCCCCAGGGAGTAAAGGTAGCCGACCTCCCTCCCTAGCGACAGAACCCATTCCCGGGAGAGGAGACAACTGGTCTCTCTCCTCAGCGGCAGGGCCATCCCCAGGAACCAGAGGTAGCCGACCTCCCTCCCCAGCATTAGAACCCCTTCCCAGAAGAGGTGACAGTCGGTCTCCCTCCCCAGCAGCAGTACCTCTTCCAGGGAGCGGAGACAGCCAGTCTCCCTCCCCAATGGCAGAGCAGTTTCCCAGGGAGCAGAGGTAGCCGACCTCCCTCCCCAGTGGCAGATCCCCTTCCCTGGAGAAGAGACAGCCGATCTCTCTCCCCAGCAGCTTGGCATGATCTCTGCCCTTTACCCGTCCAGGAGGATTTTCCAGTGGGGGTGATTGAGGTTATAGCCCCCTCTTGGGAACTCCAGGAATGCTGGGCAGTCTGCCCATGTCCCCAAACTTGGGCTGCAGCAGCCCCAGAAACCCTGCATTCTCCCCAGTGGCTGGCCAGATTGCAGGGAGCAGGGGCAATCTGCCTCTCTCTTGGGTGGCAGATGCCTTTCTTGGGAGAGCCCCGAATCCCCTCTTTGACTGTGAATTGTGGAAGGGCACAGTTTCTGGGGCCTGAGTTGGAAACCTATTGTGACAAACTGAGTGATGGTATGTGGCCTTATGTAAATATCCCTGCACCCCAGGGTGCAGGGGATAATTGCCAGCAGGTTTCAACAGGGCTGCCACGTACCCAGAGGGAATGGGATGACCTCGCCCAGCAACCTAAAATTTTAGTGCCACCACCGGACAGCACCAAGCCAACCTGTTGGGGTCTACCCGGGTCTGCTGGACTAGAAGGGGGGAGCACTGTCACAGATACCAGACTATTAACGTATTAACCCCTAAACCTCCAGCCCCCCACATTGCCACCACTAAATAAACCTATTAACCCCTAAACTGCCAGCCCCCCACATCGTAACTACTAAACTAAACCTATTAACCCCTAAACTGCCAGCCCCCCACACTTCGTAAAACACTAAATTAAACAATTAACCCCTAAACCTAACACCCCCTAACTTTAAATTAAAATTACAATATAACTGTCATGGATAGCAGACTGCCAAGGCCACCCCACCCCCTACTACCTGGCTTTTTAGTTCAGATTTGGCCCTTTTGTGGCTTACGGGTTCTCCCAGACTCTTGATATCTGTTGTTTTGCTGTTTGTACTTTGTCAGGAAAGAGTTGATCTCTAACCGGGAAAGCCCCTTTCGACTGGCCATGCTCCTGGAACTGTCGGTCGGCCGAATACCCCCGGACACCCGCTAACATTTACCCCAGGTTGCTCCAGCAACCCCTTGCCCCAGAGCTCCACTCTTTTGGGGATTGGTTGCCCCTAGGGAGGACCAGAAGGTGGGGTGATTGCCGGAAGGGAGCTCCCTTGGGAACCAGGGGTTTTGGACACCCCCACCTCCATATCTTTCCCAGGCTGTAATTCCAGGGACCGAGAGCATTTCAATGACACCATGGATCCCCCGGGATCACCCTGAAACCGCCACCTCTTTATCACTGGGACTCTATGGGACTATGGCTGCTATGGAGGTGCCAGACTGTCTGGAGGGGCGGGAATCGTGGGAGATCTTGGGATCAGATAAGGCTCTGAATATATAAGCAGTGTGTGTTTCCCAATAAAATCAGTTCTTGTTCCACCTAAATACCGGACTTGTTTTGTTATGTGGGTGGGCTCTGGCTATAATCATGTCAGGGTTTTCTCCCTGTTGTGTTTGCCATGTGCTGCTGGCAGCCATTTTACTCACCTCTCTTCCTGACTATGGTGCATTGTGGGGGATGCTGCTCATTACCTGCACTTCCTTTTATGACCAGACTGGTGTGCATCATCCATGTGAGATAGGATGCAGTCTCAGAATTGTGATGTCATCACTTATTATTTAAAGGGCCTCTGTTCAGTATGCTTTGCCTTTGCGTTGTCTCAGACCTGTTTGTGAGAGTTCCTGTGTATTAACTGGCTGCCTGATGACCTTCCTGGTTCCTGATCCCTGGCTTGTTACTGACTCTGCTGTTTTCCTTGTTCCTGATTCTGGCTCGTCAGACTATTCGCTTTGGCTTCTGACTTGACTCGTCTGACTACCAGCTCTGATTTTGACTCCTGGCTTGTTATTTGACTTGTGGACTTTTTATTATTTTTTGCTATTAATAAAGGTGTGATTATTTTTGCACTTCTCGTCTCAGTCTGATTCTTGGCACCCTGACAAATCACTTTCCAGCTATACAGCTGCAGGCTCCAGGGAGGAAGTAGGACCCTTTGGCGGAGCTACCCAGTCGGGGTAGCCGGTATCTGTCACATTTACTGCCATAAATAGCAAGAGTCTGGGAGATCCCGTAAGCCATGAAAGGGCAAAATCTGAACTAAAAAGGAGTTAGCCAGGTAGTTTACATGTGAAATAAAAATAAACCTAACAAACTATAAATTAACCTAACATTACTATTCTAATAAAAATTTTAAAAAAATACTAATTAAAAAATAAATAAATTACAAATTAAAAAATTGAAGACCTAAATTAAAAATTTTTTAAAAATAAACCTACGAAAAAAATTAAAAACATCTAAGATTACAAAAATAATAAACACTAAAATTACAAAAAATAAAAAACACTAAGATTACAAAAAATAGTAAACGAAATGATCAAAAATAAAAACAATTACACCTAATTTAATCGCACCAATAAAAATAGCCAATAGGATGCACAGTCAAAGGAAAACGGGATCCAGCAGCACAATGGTGGTAAAAAAGAAACATTTATTTCAACACTTAAAAAAAAGTACAAACATGGACAAGTAAGGCTGACGCGTTTCATGCCCCCTAGTGGCACTTACTCATAGACTGCTGAGACCTAGCAGGATATCCTCTTATATAGTGATTTACAAACTACAGCAGGTTAACCCTTAATGTCCTTACAGAAATTAACTAATAACAACAACATTAAAAGCATTTGACTAACACATACCAGATCTAGATTATATCATCACGGACAATCAAAAAGTAAAAAAGAACGTCAAAGAAAAATATTATTAATTTAACTACATAGTACATCATGTGTATATACAAATTAAGCAAACCTTTGAATTTCATGATGGACTAATGATAATCATAGTGATAAATGAGAAACAATTCATAAGGAACAATGCATGAGAGATAATTCATAATCAATGATGTATTACTAAATTATTAAATTATTAAATACCAATAATCCACAATGATGTCCCTATATTAATATAGTATAATACACAATGTTGAACATATGAGAAATAAAATATGAGAGTTAAAATATCTCTCCAATATATTCCTCATCAAATGTTCTCAATCATAACATTCTCTGTCCTGATACTCCCAAACCCGATCATTGTTCTGAGATTCAAATCAGAACCCTTAGACGAAAATAATAGGGGATGAACATAATTCTACAATGTAACTTCAAACAAAATAACTGATATCCCATTCCAAATTCAAACCCAGGGGGGTTCTGGATTTCAGCTAATATATCCAGTATAGTTCTATTTTATCAAGAATTCTATACCTATTACCCCCTCTGAGTGGAATAAGGGCTAAGTCAATAATTTTCACTGAGAAGTCACCAATACAATACTTTGGATGACAATAGTTTTGAGTAATTTCTTTCATTCTTGAACAACAATGAAATGAGTCTTGAATTTATAGGTGGATTTAATCAGATGAGAACTGAATTTTTAAGTGTTGAAATAAATGTTTCTTTTTTACCACCATTGTGCTGCTGAATCCCGTTTTCCTTTGACCATCTTTGAGCAGTTGGTTTACTGCTCCTTTACCGGCATTGCACACTGCCTTTGTAGCCTCTTGTTGTTACCGTAGTTTTTTAATTTTTGTGGCGTCTGACATCACTGTGCCTGGAATCGCATAGGACCTGTGGATTTGGAGCCGCCACCTTCTATTGTTTGTATTAATAGGATGCAAGATACCTGTTTCAAAATAGTGTACCTTGTATTTCTATTGGCTGATTTGATTCTTCGAATTCAAATCAGCCAATAGGATGAGAGCTATTGAAATCCTATTGCCTGTTCAAATCAGCCAACTGGAATTCGGTAGCTCTCATCCTATTAGCTGTTTTGAACAACCAATAGGATTTCAGAAGCTCTCATCCTATTGGCTGATTTGAATTTGAAGAATTAAATCAGCCAATAGGAATGCAAGGTACACCATTTTGAAACGGGCACTTTGCAATCAACTTCAGATGTCATCGCTGGTCCAAGATAACTCTGCTCTGCGCCACTGGGATGAAGATAGAAGACGCCCCAGCAATGGATGAATATGTCGCAGCCTAGATGAAGACTTCTCGCCGCCTGGATGGAGATGAGTGTCCAGACTTCAGGAAACGTGAGTAGATATACTGGGGTTAGTGTTAGGTATTTTTTTATTTTTTGGGGTGGGTTTTTTTCAGATTAGGGCTTTGGGTAAAGTGTAAAAGAGCTGAATGCCCCTTTAATGGCAGTGAAAAAGAGCTGAATGCTCTTTTAAGGGCAAAGCCCATACAAATGCCCCTTTAGGGGCAATGGGTAGCTTAGGGTTTTGGGGGGTTGGTTGGGTGGTGGGTTTTACTATTGGGGGGACTTTGTATTTATTGCCAGGTAAAAGAGCTGTTTAACTTAGGGAAATGCTCTACAAAAGGCCCTTTTAAGGGTTGGGGTGGTTATTTTGGGGTTTTTTTTTTAATTTTTTAGGGCTATTAGAGTATTTTTTGTAATCTTAGAGTTTTTTTATTTTTCGTAATTTAGTGTTTATTAGTTTTTGTAATTTTAGATTTTGAAATTTTTTTTCGTAGTATTAGTTTTTTTTTATTTGTAAATTATATATTTTTAATTTTATTAGAATAGCTATGTTAGGTTAATTTATAGTTTAAACTTAGTTTTTTTTATTTCACAGGTAAGCTTTTATTTATTTTAAGATAGTTATATTGTAATTTTAATTTAAGTTAGGGGGGTGTTAGGTTTAGGGGTTAATAGTTTAATTTAGTGCTTTGTAGAGCTGCAACAACTAATCGGCATAGTCGATAATAATCGATTATGAAAATAGTTGTCAACGAATCTCGTAATCGATTAGTTGGTTTGCAATTAGTTGGTCTGTGCACAGCACCAGCTGCTTCACTCTGATGAGCTCCTGCACATGGTATTGTGTTTTATGGTTATGTCCTTAGCCTAAAGGACATCTACAGACGTTTACTCTTCACTTTTTCAGGACACTATAGGTCTACATCTACTCCTGACTTATGTGCAACCCAGAAATAAAATAGGAGTCACAATTTGGATTGTTTATATTAAATCAGGTGATTTGGGACTATGCTTTGCATGATATAGTGCCAAGCTTGTTATTTACACCTAGCCCTAGATTGATGGCATTTGTTATATAAATTGATGTCACTATTACCTGTTTGCACAATTTTTAGTAGATTGCTTGCTATTGCTGATTATATGTACTCTATAGATACATGTGTAAGGCTGTATCCTTTTATTGATATATAGTCTCTAGCCCTTTTGCCTTTTTTTTTTCTTCTATTTTTAATTAATTGGAATATGTACCAAATTCAACCTCTGTAAGTATATATCTGTTATTTTAAGAGTGGACTAGATATTTTTCCCCCTAACCTTATAGCTGGTTATTTACCAGTGCATATAGATATTGAAGATATTTTTATGTTAAAATGAAGTCCAGGCTTACTTTGTTGAGAGGCCCCTTGCATTGGTGGAGAACTAACAAAGATAAATAGCCCACCTTGGTGAAATTGGCAAAACCATATTTATGCATCTCAGGCACCTCAACACCATCTGAGCAGGCAAAATAGCTTGCAAAAAAGAGAGCCAGCCTTAGCCAGGAGCATGTGGTCATGATGACATTTTTTGCATTTCAATGCAAAGTTACTGAAAGAGTGAATAGCAGAATGTTATCAGCAGTGGTAGTTTATCTCTTTCTACTTCGACCTCTTTTCAAACAGTTTGTGGTTTTGTTTTGCTTAATTAAAAAAAATTGTTCGGCTGCTTAAAAAATTGAACCAACAGTTGTTTTAATGTAAAGTTTTAGTTGGAAGTTTATATTTATAACACTCAGTATGTGGATTTTATTTTAAATATAGGGATTTTTTTTTAACCGATTAGTCGATTAATCGAAAAAATAATCGTAATAATAATTATGAAAATAATCGTTGGTTGCAGCCCTAGTGCTTTGCAATGTGGGGGGGCGGCGGTTTCGGGGTTAATAGGTTTATTTAAGTGTCAGCGATGTCGGGGAGCGGAGGAATAGGGGTTAATAATTATATTTAGTTTTGGCGATGTCGGGGAGCGGCGGATTAGGGGTTATTAGCTTTTATTAGTGTCGGCGATGTCAGGGAGCGGTGGATTAGGGGTTAATAACTTTATTTAGTGTCGGGGGCGGAGGATTAGGGGTGTTTAGACTACGGGTTTATTTTAGGGTGTTAGGTTTAAATGTAACTTTCTTTTTCCCATAGACATCAATGGGGTTGCATTACGGCGATTTGCCATTCCGCACTTCAGGTGTTAGTTTTTTTTCTAACACTTTCTCCCCATTGATGTCTATGGGGCAAAGCGTGCACGAGCACGTAAACCCAGCCCTTGGCTTTTGTGTGGTATTGAGCTCAACGCAGAGCACAAGGAGGTTTTCAGTAACTAGTAATGGCAGCGGTATGGAGAGTGCAATAACGCAATTTTTTGGACGTTAGTTTCGCACCCTGTTTAGCGCAAAACTCGTAATCTAGGTGAAAGTTATTAACCCCTAATCCGCCACCCAACCAAAATGCAAAGTATCTAATTACACTATTATCCCCCAATCTGCCAACCCCCCACATCACAAACTACCTATTAAAAATATTATTATTAAAACCCCAAAACTATTATTATTAAAACCCCTAAACCACCATCCCCCACAACACAATCTACCTAATTAACCTATTAACCCCCAAACTGCCATCCCCTCACAACGCAATCTATCTTATAAACCTAACAGTAAAACCCCCCACCCACCCAACCCCCCACAATAAAAAAGACCTAACTCTAAAAAAAATCTAATTTACCCATTGCCCCTAAAGGGGGATTTTTTGGGGCATTGCCCATAAAAGACCAATCAGCTCTTTTGATGTCCATTAAAAAATAAAAAAGTCCTATCCTAAAAATAAACACCCAAAAAACTAACTCTAACCCCAAAAAATGTACTCACCGTTCCTGAAATCCGGAAATCCATCTTCTTCCAGGTGGAGAAATGTCTTCATCCAGGCAGATCAATTTTCAAATCAGCCAATAGGATGAGAGCTACTGAAATCCTATATAAAAGGGGTACCTTGCATTCAATCTTCAGTGTGTGGCGGACAATCACATGAAGAGGACCTCCACATCACTGATGACCACCGCTGTTGAGGAGGACCACCGCTCTGGATCCGCACATCGGTAGACCGCTGCACACCTCCGGCAAGAAGAAAGAAGATCGTCCCGCGATGGATGAAGATGGATCAGCCTGGATGAAGACTTTTCTCTGCCTAGAAGAAGATGAATGTCTGGACTTCAGTAATGGTGAGTAATTTTTTTGCAGTTTTTGTAAAAGAGCTGATTTCTTCAGGGCAATGCCCTACAAAAGGCCATTTTATGGGTGTTTTTATTTTGGGGTGGCTTTTTTGTTTTTATAGAGGTATTAGATAAGGTTTACATTTTTTTTATTTTGGATAATTTTGTTTATTTTTTTCTGTAATCTAGTTCTGGATCAGCCTAGATTCAGATTTTGAAAGAGAATCTCAAGACTTAGTAGCACGTTTTATGGAAAGAGGTTACAGCGGGAAAATGGTTGAAAAGGTATCTAAAGAGGTTACTATTTTGGACAGGGAGCAAATGCTTGGTAATGGCAAACAGAGACCGGAACGTAAAGGTCTAAAATTAATTACCAAATACTCAAATCAATTTTCTGAAGTCTGCAGTATAATCAAAAAGTATATGCCCATTTTATATGGAGATGATAATTTGAAACATATAGTGGAAAAAGGTTGCGACTTCAAATGTGCTTTCACCAAGTTTGCTCCCAGACCATGGTCCGCGTAGCTCATGGTTGAATGCTGTGGGTACCTATAAATGTTGTAAATCCCTCTGTAAATCATGCAAATATTTGAAACAAGGAAATGGTTTTGAATCATATGTAACAAATGAATCATTTACTATTAGAGGATGTGTAAAATGCTCTTCTACATTTGTTATTTATTTGGCTGAATGCCCAGAGCACAGACAACAGTATGTTGGGTTAACTACTAGGGACATACGCACTAGGATCAAGGAGCATTTAGGATACATTTCAAATGACATACATTGTTCAGCACCTTCTAGACATTTCATTGAGACACATGGGAAAATGTTGATACTTTCAAATGGAATGCGATTGAAGCTATTTGCAAGCCACGAAGAGGTGGCAGCAAACAAAAAATACTTGAAAGACAGGAGATTTACTGGATCCATAAATTAAAAACATTGGTCCCGTATGGATTCAACTCACAATTTGATGTGATTAACTATTGGGAATAAAACACTTATAAATATTAATCAGGGCAATGAGTGTACACTAATACATATCGATTCAAATACAGCAGGAGATTATAGGTTAACATCCTTTTAACTAAAATAAGTACCCAAAAAAATTGGATTATTATTTCTGTTATAAATCTATTTTTATTAGACAACACACCATAGGGGAAGTATAGCTACACATAGATGCATATTTCCTTATAAAACATTCTAATTATTACATGATATGTACCCACAGAGCATATACAAGGTATTTATTAAATATCCAACAGTAACTGAACGTGCTACTCAGAGGGTACCATCTTATTATGTTATTAACTAGATTCTTGTTCCTGAATAATATTAATCAATCAAAACTGAACAACTAAAATGTATATATGTCACTGTTTAACTATAATTCACCCTTGATGATTAACAAATACTAAGAAAAGTTTTTATATGTTATATGAGTAACAAAATGACTATGGTTGGCATTGCAATTATTAACTGAAATCAATTATGGTTTTTCTTTTTTTCTAAATTAGGGGTGGAGTATTACCCTATAAAAGCACATCTTCTGAGAAGGAGGGATATGTCTATGATTACGGCCAGACTGGCCGAAACATGTTAGGCAGTGTTCACTAAAATTTGTTTTATTTGGAGATTCTGCTGCTCAGGGTCTTTTTACCTTGACAACACTTTGTTTATTAAAGTTTGGATTTTTTACCTCATAACGGGAGTTTGGGGAGCTCCATTTCCTTACCAGAGCGTCCGGTGACGTCATCTTCCCAGGACAGAGAGAGGGGACGTGATTTGTGAGTGCACCCGGAAGTCAGGTGACTGCGCTGTTCTGTTGGCATTTCCGCTGCTGTGGAGTGGATGGCTAGAGATGCATACAGGAGAAGATAAGCTGTCCGTTGAAAGGAAGAATTGGCGATTGAACGTAAGGAACAGGATCATTCTATCTAGGGTATATGGATATTGCCCCGAAGAAGTGAGTAGATGATCTAATCTGTTTAAAAGGTTCATGCTCCCTGTATGCTGTTGCCTCCATGTTGCTGCCTATTGCTTTATAGCTATCCGCTTTGACTGTGCACTATTTCCTATCATCTTTTTAGCTTTACCCCTCCACTGGCTGCAGGCTTTTAAAGTCTTATAGAGAACCTACCACTGCACTCGTGAACAGTTTTTTCTTGATATGTGTGTATATATATATATATATATATATGTATATATATATATGTATATGTATATGTATATATATATATATAAAACTAAAAATCTTAGGCCTAGATTTGGAGTTTGGCGGTAGAAGGGCTGTTAACGCTCCGCGGGCTTTTTTCTGGCCGCACCATAAAATTAACTCTGGTATCGAGAGTTCAAACAAATGCTGCGTTAGGCTCCAAAAAAGGAGCGTAGAGCATTTTTACCGCAAATGCAACTCTCGATACCAGAGTTGCTTACGGACGCGGCCAGCCTCAAAAACGTGCTCGTGCACGATTCTCCCATAGGAAACAATGGGGCTGTTTGAGCTGAAAAAAAACCTAACACCTGCAAAAAAGCAGCGTTCAGCTCCTAACGCAGCCCCATTGTTTCCTATGGGGAAACACTTCCTACGTCTGCACCTAACACCCTAACATGTACCCTGAGTCTAAACACCCCTACCCTTACACGTATTAACCCCTAATCTGCCGCCCCGCTATTGCTGACACCTGCATTATATTATTAACCCCTAATCTTCCGCTCCGTAAACCGCCGCAACTTACATTATCCCTATGTACACCTAATCTGCTGCCCCTAACACCGCCGACCCCTATATTATATTTATTAACCCCTAACCTGCCCCCCACAACGTCGCCGACACCTGCCTACACTTATTAACCCCTAATCTGCCGAGCGGACCGCACCGCTACTATAATAAATGTATTAACCCCTAACCCGCCTCACTAACCCTATCATAAATAGTATTAACCCCTAATCTGCCCTCCCTAACATCGCCGACACCTACCTTCAATTATTAACCCCTAATCTGACGACCGGAGCTCATTGCTACTATAATAAATGGATTAACCCCTAAAGCTAAGTCTAACCCTAACACTAACACCCCCCTAACTTAAATATAATTTAAATCTAACGAAATTAATTAACTCTTATTAAATAAATTATTCCTATTTAAAGCTAAATACTTTACTGTAAAATACATCCTAATATAGCTACAATATAAATTATAATTATATTATAGCTATTTTAGGATTAATATTTATTTTACAGGTAACTTTGTAATTATTTTAACCAGGTACAATAGCTATTAAATAGTTAAGAACTATTTAATAGTTACCTAGTTAAAATAATTACAAATTTACCTGTAAAATAAATCATAACCTAAGTTATAATTAAACCTAACACTACACTATCAATAAATAAATTAAATACAATTGCTACAAATAACTACAATTACATAAACTAACTAAAGTACAAAAAATAAAAAAGAACTAAGTTACAAAAAATAAAAAAATATTTACCAACATTTGAAAAATAAACAATTTTAAACTAATTACACCTACTCTAAGCCCCCTAATAAAATAACAAAGACCCCCAAAATAAAAAATTCCCTACCCTATTCTAAATTAATAAATGTAAAAGCTCTTTTACCTTACCAGCCCTGAACAGGGCCCTTTGCGGGGCATGCCCCAAGAAAATCAGCTCTTTTGCCTGAAAAAAAAACATACAATACCCCCCCCCCCAACATTACAACCCACCACCCACATACCCCTAATCTAACCCAAACCCCCCTTAAATAAACCTAACACTAAGCCCCTGAAGATCTTCCTACCTTGTCTTCACCATCCAGGTATCACCGATCCGTCCTGGCATCCGGTGCTGAAGAGGTCCAGAAGAGGCTCCAAAGTCTTCCTCCTATCCGGCAAGAAGAGGACATCCGGACCGGCAAACATCTTCTCCAAGCGGCATCTTCGATCTTCTTCCATCCGGTGCGGAGCGGGTCCATCTTGAAGCAGCCGACACGGATCCATCCTCTTCTTCCGTTGTCTCCCGACGAATGACGGTTCCTTTAAGGGACGTCATCCAAGATGGCATCCCTCGAATTCCGATTGGCTGATAGGATTCTATCAGCCAATCGGAATTAAGGTAGGAATATTCTGATTGGCTGATGGAATCAGCCAATCAGAATCAAGTTCAATCCGATTGGCTGATCCAATCAGCCAATCAGATTGAGCTCGCATTCTATTGGCTGATCGGAACAGCCAATAGAATGCGAGCTCAATCTGATTGGCTGATTCCATCAGCCAATCAGAATATTCCTACCTTAATTCCGATTGGCTGATAGAATCCTATCAGCCAATCGGAATTCGAGGGATGCCATCTTGGATGACGTCCCTTAAAGGAACCGTCATTCGTCGGGAGACAACGGAAGAAGAGGATGGATCCGCGTCGGCTGCTTCAACATGGACCCGCTCCGCACCGGATGGAAGAAGATCGAAGATGCCGCTTGGAGAAGATGTTTGCCGGTCCGGATGTCCTCTTCTTGCCGGATAGGAGGAAGACTTTGGAGCCTCTTCTGGACCTCTTCAGCACCGGATGCCAGGACGGATCGGTGATACCTGGATGGTGAAGACAAGGTAGGAAGATCTTCAGGGGCTTAGTGTTAGGTTTATTTAAGGGGGGTTTGGTTAGATTAGGGGTATGTGGGTGGTGGGTTGTAATGTTGGGGGGGGGGTATTGTATGTTTTTTTTTTACAGGCAAAAGAGCTGATTTTCTTGGGGCATGCCCCGCAAAGGGCCCTGTTCAGGGCTGGTAAGGTAAAAGAGCTTTTACATTTATTAATTTAGAATAGGGTAGGGAATTTTTTATTTTGGGGGTCTTTGTTATTTTATTAGGGGGCTTAGAGTAGGTGTAATTAGTTTAAAATTGTTGTAATATTTTTCAAATGTTGGTATTTATTTTTTGTAACTTAGTTCTTTTTTATTTTTTGTACTTTAGTTAGTTTATGTAATTGTAGTTATTTGTAGCAATTGTATTTAATTTATTTATTGATAGTGTAGTGTTAGGTTAATTGTAGGTAATTGTAGGTAGTTTATTTAATTAATTTATTGATAGGGTAGTGTTAGGTTTAATTATAACTTAGGTTAGGATTTATTTTACAGGTAAATTTGTTATTAATTTAACTATTTTAGCTATTAAATAGTTATTAACTATTTAATAGCTATTGTACCTGGTTAAAATAATTACAAAGTTGCCTGTAAAATAAATATTAATCCTAAAATAGCTACAATATAATTATAATTTATATTGTAGCTATATTAGGATGTATTTTACAGGTAAGTATTTAGCTTTAAATAGGAATAATTTATTTAATAAGAGTTAATTAATTTCGTTAGATTTAAATTATATTTAAGTTAGGGGGGTGTTAGTGTTAGGGTTAGACTTAGCTTTAGGGGTTAATCCATTTATTATAGTAGCGATGAGCTCCGGTCGTCAGATTAGGGGTTAATAATTGAAGGTAGGTGTCGGCGATGTTAGGGAGGGCAGATTAGGGGTTAATACTATTTATGATAGGGTTAGTGAGGCGGATTAGGGGTTAATTACTTTATTATAGTAGCGGTGCGGTCCGCTCGGCAGATTAGGGGTTAATAAGTGTAGGCAGGTGTCGGCGACGTTGAGGGGGGCAGATTAGGGGTTAATAAATATAATATAGGGGTCGGCGGTGTTAGGGGCAGCAGATTAGGGGTACATAAGGATAACGTAGGTGGCGGTCGGCAGATTAGGGGTTAAAAAATTTTAATCGAGTGGCGGCGATGTGGGGGGACCTCGGTTTAGGGGTACATAGGTAGGTTATGGGTGTTAGTGTACTTTAGGGTACAGTAGTTAAGAGCTTTATGAACCGGCGTTAGCCCAGAAAGCTCTTAACTCCTGCTATTTTCCTGCGGCTGGAGTTTTGTCGTTAGAGCTCTAACGCTCACTTCAGAAACGACTCTAAATACCAGCGTTAGAAAGATCCCATTGAAAAGATAGGATACGCAATTGACGTAAGGGGATCTGCGGTATGGAAAAGTCGCGGCTGAAAAGTGAGCGTTAGACCCTTTAATCACTGACTCCAAATACCGGCGGTAGCCTAAAACCAGCGTTAGGAGCCTCTAACGCTGGTTTTCACGGCTACCGCCGAACTCTAAATCTAGCCGTTAGGTTTTGAAAATCCTTTGCTCTTAAAACAAGGGGGGCAGGGTTACACTGAGAATTTTTAGTGCTAATCATTTTAAAATTTACTCAACATATATGCTTTTACCAAAGGAGCACTGTTTAAAAAACAAACAAAAGACAGTATACAATAAACATACCCACAATAAGTACATGAAAGAAGGTATTATCCATTATCAAATGAGAGGTTTCATGCCCCTTTAGGTATCATTGGTGACTCGTACCTAGCACCCCATGTGGAGAAGAGACTCTTAAAAAGAAGGAATCTCAGGTGTCTATCTGCAAAATACTGTGACTAAAGTGATCACCTAACAGAACCATAGATATATGGAACAATATTACGGTAGGGTATCCCATATGTTCCTCCACAATACAAAGACAAACTTAAGACTCCTTATTTGAAATCAGCAATACCTATCCTTCAAATGAGCGGTCCTGTGTCCATCCAGGTGCTAGCTAATTGATGTTAGTGTTAAAGTTAAGCCACCTCTCCGGGAAATTAGAGTTTTGTGTAATTTTAAATGTATGCAATATTTGTATGGTTAGATATTTTATACCTACTCGTTTTCTGCGTAAATTGCAAAATAATAAAATATCTGTTGCTTTTAAAATATTAAATTTAAATGCACAATATAGGTATAAAATCCTAAGTGTAGGCATTTGGTAAAGTGAAATGATGTGAAGTAAATGGGAGTAGGTGTGAGTGTGTCTGTGTGATTTGTACATGTCAGTGTGAGTTTCTGTGTGTGTCATTGCACATAAGTCAGTGTGTGTCTTTATGTGTCATTGTACATAAGGCAGTGTAAGTGTGTCTGTATGTCTCACTGTACATAAGTCATCATGAGTCTGTCTCTATGTGTCATTGTAGATGTCAGGTTAAGTGTGTCATTGTAAATATGTCAGTGTGAATGTTTGTGTGTGTGTGTCTCTATACATCAATCAGTATAAGTGTCTCTATGTGTCACAAATACAGAAAACAGTGTGTTTGTGTATCATTGTCTATAAATCAGTGTAAGAGTGTCTGCGATTGTACATAAATCAGTGTCAGTGTTTCTGTGTGTCATTGTACATAAGTCTGGGTGAGTGTGACTGTGTGTCATTGTATATAAGTCAGTTTGAGTGCATCTGTTTGTGTCATTATACATAAATCAAAGTGGGATAATATGTCGGTATATACAAGGTTACAAAATTATTTATTATTATCTTAGCAATAACCTCCAAGAAAATGTTGGTGTACTTATTTCAGCAGTTGCCAACCAATTAAAAGTATATTAATTAATATTTATTCCTTTGTTCTAGATTATTTAAATTTATAAACACCTTGAATTATATTTATGTAGATACTAGATTATGAATTAATTATACACGCTTATTCCGTTACAATATTCTATACAACAGATCATAAAAAATATATCTTTAAAATTAACCTTACAATGAATCACATTAAAACAGTGGCATTGCTACAGGGGGTTAAGGGGGGGGGGCAGCTGCCAGCCCTGGTGCATGTGTGAATTTGTGAATAAGTCAACGGATATATATATTTTTAATTGTTTTATTGAGTATTTGGGCCAGTCTATTTTATTTTTAGACTGAATGACTGAGTAGTAATATGAGCAGTGCACTTCCCCTTGTTCAGTCGGAAGAACTCCCATATACCCCATGCTGCTATACTAGCCTCCTCCAGTTCCAGCCAGCCGGTCATGTTCCTACACAGCACAAGGAACACATGACCGGAGACTGGAGAGGAAGAGGGAGGAGCCAGCCAGGCACTATGCAGGTCGAGCTTGAGAGCGCGGGAAGGAGCAGGACCAGCCAGCAGGCAGCAAAGAAAGGGGTAAGTCACACAACAACAGGTTTACTTACTAGGACACACAGCTCACTCCACGGTCAGACAAAAAAAAAAAACACATTAGCTTGGTGACAGTCTCCTTAGAGAATCTGTAAAATGCTGGCTGCTGTACATTCCCCTGAATCCCCTGTCATAACTGCTGACGGCTCACTCTGTAACAGACTCCACGCCGGTCACTCAGACAAAAAAAAAACACATTAGCTCAGTGACGGTCTCCTTAGAGAATCTGTAAAATGCTGGCTGCTGTACATTCCCCTGAATCCCCTGTCATAACTGCTGATGGCTCACTCTGTAACAGACTCCACGCCTGGTCAATCAGACAAAAAACAAACAAACACATTAGCTCAGTGACGGTCTCCTTAGAGAATCTGTAAAATGCTGGCTGCTGTCCATTCCCCTGTCATGTTTTTTCCGGTATGGCTGACAAGCCATTTTCCGGTATGGCAGATGTCAAAATCTACAATGTCTGCAGACATGACTACATTGCAGATTTTGACATCTAGAAGATGGAGTGTTGTCACTTCTGCCACCTTGTCAGCCATTCTGGAAAAGAACATTATGGCAGGGGAATGTCATGTAAGTACAGTGAGGAGGTCTGGTAGGCAGGGCTAGCTTTAGGCATCGCTCTAGATGTACAATATTGTATTTATGTATTTGTTAATACCTGAGGCTTTTACAACATTGCTTGTTCTTTTCTCTGCTGCTATCCAGAAATGCAGCGATCATGTGGAGCTACTTTATCTCCTCTCTTACTTCATTTAATTTTAACAGAGTACAGACTCTGCTGAAATGAAATAAAGCAGAGCTGCAGAAAGACTACATGCAGAGCAACAAGTGGAAGCAGAAAGGCATCCCTGCTGTATGTCTGAGATGAGTGTAGGCTTTTCATGAATATTCAGAGTGGCTAAGCAAGAACTTTGTTCAGGTCATGGATTTTATTGGGGTCATCAATAAGCTTTCAGGAGATGCAGGGTCTCAGCAGCTCTTAGTGCAGTTTCTCATGGTTTTGTCATTTCAAGTTATATAACACCCATCTTTATTAAAACGTGCATTGCCTTTCTGTAATATTTTCCAGTGTCTCTGTTGTGTCAGCGTCTGTGTGCCTGTGCCTCTATATGAGTTTCTGTGTCTCTGTGTTTGCATGTGTGTATCTCTATGCTTATATCTTTTTGTGTCTGTGTGTGTATGTGTCAGTCTGTGTATGTCTGTACAGAGACATCAGTAATAATTTAGTGTCCTGTCTCCCAAAACACTCTGTATCTGTGTGTCAGTATGTCTGTCTCTCTGTAT
Organism: Bombina bombina; assembly: GCF_027579735.1. Classification (NCBI taxonomy): domain Eukaryota; kingdom Metazoa; phylum Chordata; class Amphibia; order Anura; family Bombinatoridae; genus Bombina; species Bombina bombina. The sequence continues at coordinate 277,622,702 of NC_069502.1, read as the reverse complement.
GTGTGTGTCTATGGGGCCCATTTATCGAGCTCTGGATAGAGCTTGTGGGCCCGTGTTTCTGGGGAGTCTGTCTCTTTCTGTGTATGTATATGCCTGTGTGTGTCACTGTGTTTCTGTGTGTCTATGTCAGTGTGTCTTTCTCTCTGTATATGTGCATCTGTGTGTATTTGTCTGTATATCTATGTGTATCAGTGTGTGTCTTTCTGTGTGTGTTTAATGCAATTCCAAAAATAGGCCCACCAAAATCATCAGCTCCAAGCCCATGCAGCCCTTAATCTGGCATTGGCCGCATCACTACAGGGCACTCTGGCCGGCAACATCTAGATAGGTGAAACCCAGAGGAGGAGGAAAAAAACATAATGTATGCATGTATCATATTAAGATTTAGTTTTCTTCTTCATGGTGCTGAGCTGTATCCTGTCCTGTTCTTTTTCCCGCTGGGGGGGGTGACACCATGAGTTACCACACCGGGTGACACCAACCCTAGTGACGCCACTGGTCATTTTACAGCTAAAATAAAATAAAATGGACACTGTGTGCTGGATCCTTATTAAAGGGACATCAAACCATAAATTGTATTTCATAAACAGACAGACCAAATAACATATTATAAAAATTTTTTTCCAAAGTACTACTCTTGTCCATTTTACTCCATTGTCTTGGTATTCTTTGAAAAAAAAGCAAAAAGAAAAAAAAAGAAGCAGGTAGGCAGGCTGAGAAGTGTGCATATGTCTGGAGCACTATATGGCCACCTGTTTTTCAACAATGGATACCAAGAGTACAAAGTAAATTGTCAATAAAAGTAAATTTAAAAATTATTTGCTTTATCTGAATTAGAAAAATATGTGTGTGTGTATGTATGTGTGTGTATTTATGTATGTATGTGTCGGTGTGGGTGTATGCATGTGTGTTTAACTATGTGTGTGTATGTATGTGTGTATGTATGTATAATGTGTATGTATGTATGTGTGTGTATGTATTTATGTATGTATGTATAATGTGTTTAACTGTATGTGTGTGTGTAACTGTATGTATGGAGGTGTATGGATGTGTATGTAAGTATATATGTGTGTGTGTGTGTATTTGTGTATGTATGTGTCGGTGTCTGTGTGTGCATGTGTGTGTATATGAATGTTTGTGTATGCATGTGTGGTGTGTTACTGTGTGTGTATTTATGTGTCTGTGTGTATGTATGTATGTATAATGTGTGTGTGTGTGTGTATGTATGTGTGTGTGTATGTATGTATAATGTGTGTAACTGTGTGTGTGTGTAACTGTATGTATGGAGGTGTATGGATGTGTATGTAAGTATATATGTGTGTGTAGGTATGTGTGTGTGTATTTGTGTATGTATGTGTCGGTGCATGTGTGTGTATATGAATGTTTGTGTATGCATGTGTGGTGTGTTACTGTGTGTATTTATGTGTCTGTGTGTATGTATGTATGTATAATGTGTGTGTGTGTATGTATGTATAATGTGTGTGTGTGTATGTATAATGTGTGTAACTGTGTGTGTGTGTAACTGTATGTATGGAGGTGTATGGATGTGTATGTAAGTATATATGTGTGTGTAGGTATGTGTGTGTGTGTGTGTGTGTATTTGTGTATGTATGTGTCGGTGTCTGTGTGTGCATGTGTGTGTATATGAATGTTTGTGTATGCATGTGTGGTGTGTTACTGTGTGTATTTATGTGTCTGTATGTGTGTGTGTGTATGTATGTATAATGTGTGTAACTGTGTGTGTGTGTGTGTGTAACTGTATGTATGGATGTGTATGTAAGTATATATGTGTGTGTAGGTGTGTGTGTGTGTGTGTATTTGTGTATGTATGTGTCGGTGTCTGTGTGTGCATGTGTGTGTATATGAATGTTTGTGTATGCATGTGTGGTGTGTTACTGTGTGTATGTATGTGTGTGTTTGTGTGTATTTATGTGTCTGTGTGTGTGTATGTATTTTGAATTAGCTTGTCTTTTAAGTATTAGGTTAGTACAATAAAAAGGTATCATTGCATACCGCATTGCTCTGGTATTTTGGAATCTTATTTATATATATTTATTTCGTTTATTTTCAGTGGTATTATTTAGTGGTTAAAATTATTAGTGCCCCCCCAGTTTTGACTGTGGTATCTTATGTGCCCCCCCTATATATTGTTTCTAGAGTCGCCACTGCATTAAAATACCTCAATAAAATATGGATCGCTAACTTAACAGTGCTTAATTAATAACTATCAGAGATTTAACCACAATAACCAATTTATGTACAGTTCTGAAAGAGTTCACAAATAATGACTGACTTATAAACCTGGAGTGCAAAATCCTGTCTAGCAAATAAATTACTTAGCATTCAATGTGACTGATTCAAATTTGCACAGGACTGTGGATATAAACTTAAAACACCAAATATGCTCTTTAAATTACCAGCTGCAATCTAATTATAGCTTTAGAATACCTTTGATTTAAAACATTAAAAATATAGAGCAATCATATTTATCACCAAATAAACCAATTTGAAGTTCAGGTTTTTCAGATGAATCCAATTCACCTCATATGAGAAGTATCGCAATTATGGATAAAGAAAGTTAGGCCCAGGCTTGCTTTATAGACACTGTGTTTCAAAAGGCAGCAGTTCTGAGTCAGTCAAAATTCCAGCAAAAGATCAAAGACACCTTTTTCTCCTATGCATCAGGCTTTTATCAATTGATAAGGCTGCATCTGTTTTGTAGTCATTGGTTAACGTTTTGGATATGCTCTTCCGGTGCTGTCTCTGATTGGCCCTCGGATCTGAACATTCAATTGGCTTACTGGGAAGGTATGAGCTCTAACTATCAATTTGTTTGGCTGTCATACCAGTTTTAGTCAACTAGGGGGTAGCAGGCATCTAGAAATGCAGTCTCATTATCAATATTGCTAACAGTAAATACAGTTTACTATATATCTTCAAATGTATATGTGACGAATCAAACCTTCTCAACGTCACAATAGAGGGGTGTGGGCATGAAGGGGGTTAATGTCACACAGCTCTGGTTCCCTTAACCTTGCAACTCTACAAAAGGACCTTAAAAGGGACACCACATTAACCCCCAAATCCTGTCCACACTGCTCTAAAAATATCTGCCACCACCAAAACTTCTAAATTAAAGGGGCATTTGGGAACCCCCAAAATTTAACAATTAGGTAACGTGCCTTTCAACAGAGTGTGAATTCAGATATTAGAGCCCTAAAAGGCAGAATGAGATTTTCTATGTGTTTAATAACAAAAATATCAATACAGGTTACACAGTGCGAAGTTATAAAGACATTCAAAATAACATACAGCTGCAAAGTTACAATTATTTAAAAAGAAAAGGGGACATAAAAATAATAGAAACACAATATCTTACTTATTACCAAATTCCTTTAGATATGTAGAGAACTGCTGTTCATGATGTTAGTGGCTTTGGTCCCAGGACAATTCTACCTAAAAGTCTTTCTGTTACATACACTTAAACTAAACTTTCTTTGTCTTGTCAAAGACACCGCCCTTGTTATAATTTACGATGAGGTTTAGCCAATACAACAAGTCTTAGCTCCCAGTATCAGTCTCCAAGGGGAGGAGCTTTTTGCATTCCTACACAAAGTTACACAAAGAACACTAGGCTAAGGAGGGGGAAGGGGGGGTCTCAGCTTACAGTTTCTCTGAAAACAGATTTCACACAAAGAAAAAGCAGTTCACATTAACCCTTTCCAGGCTGAGACCACAATACCACCTCTGCCGTGTAGCCAATCCAGGTAGCAACTACTCAACATGATTGAATCAAGACAGTATATTTAATATACTCACTATTTTCTGATATTAATAAATTATATGTTCAGCATGTGTGGGACCATATAATACTATTTAGTGTGAGTATTTTCATACTAAACATGAGTATATCTCTAGTACCATATTACGAAGTAATTCCTATACATTTAAATATTTTAGATGTATTAAAATCACATTTTTATGAGGGGACTTAAAGGGAATCTAATATTTTCAGTATGAATTTAATTAACATATCAAATCATATTCTAAAAAAACATTGTTTTGAATGCATGAGAACACAGATATGATATACTCATAATATTTTAGAAGATGTATATTGTCATCTTTTTCAGTTATTATAAATATGTAGTGTATAATTATATGATATGACTCACCATGCAGGCAATCCTGTATCAGCATATATTAGTCCCATCTGGAGCCCAATCTGTCCCTTAGATGTCTGGAAGATAGAAAAACAAAAATATGTTATATATTTTAAAATAGGGTCATGCAGTTGTTCATTTAATTTATTACAAACCTGAAATGCATTTCTCAGATCAATATATATATATATATATATATATATATATATATATATATATATATATATATATATATATATAAACATTTACACAGTCTGAGTATCAATGAAATCTTTGAGAATTATACAGTTCATATAGATGAATTTCTAACTTCTCTTTACTGATTCACGGTGATGTAATATCTGAACTCCATGGATTTGAACTCAGCATGGGACAATTTAATACCCAGATGATATGAGGCACATCCTTTGAGAATCTTTGTATATTCCACTATCCTTGCAGACTAAGCGACTGTTGTCTACAGGGGGTCTGTAAGTTTATTACCCATCTTGGGCAGAAAGCTCCATATATGGGTGTTTAAACTTGAGTGTTATATGCTAAGATTACTTTGAAAGCAAATCCTTTGATGAATTTGGACAAAGGTTTGCAATGCGTCCTTGACAGCAAGAAAGGGGGGTGGGATTACAAACTCAGACCATTTGATAGCGAGAATTGTAATGTTATAGTAATAACTGATACCAATAGCTTCATATATGATATCTATTTCAATATATCTTTATATATATATATATATATATATATATATATATATATATATATATATATATATATATATATATATATATTATTTAATAACACTCACAGATATCCTGACAACATATGCACAATAAGTACATGAAAGAAGGTATTATCCATTATTAAATGAGAGATTTCATGCCCCTTTAGGTATCATTGGTGACTTTTACAGTACTCCTCGACCCTAGCACACCAAGTGGAGAAGAGACTCTTTCAAAGAAGGAATCTCAGGTTGCTATCTGCAAATTACTGTGACTAAAGTGATCACCTAACAGAAACATAGATATATGGAACAACATCGGGGTAGGGTATCCCCTATGTTCCTCCACAATAGAAAGACAAACGTAAGACCCTTATTTCAAAGCAGCAATACCTATGTTTCAAATGAGCAGTCCTGTGTCCATCCAGGTGCTAGCTAATTGATGTTAGTGTTAAAGTAATTTTAAATGTATGCAATATTTGTATGGTTAGATATTTTATACCTACTCGTTTTCTGTGCAAATTGCAAAATAATAAAATATCTATTGCTTTTAAAATTTTAAATTTAAATGCACAATATAGGTATAAAATTCTAAATGTGGGCATTTGGTAAAGTGAAATGATGTGAAGTGAATGGGAGTAGGTGTGAGTGTGTCTGCTTGTGTGATTGTACCTAAGTTGGTGTCTCTGTGTTATTTGTACATGTGAGTGTCAGTGTCTGTGTGTGTCATTGCACATAAGTCAGTGTGAGTGTCTTTATGTGTCAATGTACATAAGTCAGTGTAAGTGTGTCTGTATGTCTCACTGTACATAAATCATCATAAGTCTGTCTCTATGTGTCATTGTAGATGTCAGGGTGAGTGTGTCATTGTAAATAAGTCAGAGTGAATGTTTGTGTGCGTGTGTCTCTATACATCAATCAGTATAAGTGTCTCTATGTGTCACAAGTACAGTAAACTGTGTGTTTGTGTATCATTGTCTATAAATAAGTGTAAGAGTGTGATTGTACATAAATCAGTGTCAGTGTTTCTGTGTGTCATTGTACATAAGTCTGGGTGAGTGTGACTGTGTGTCATTTTATATGTCAGTTTGAGTGCATCTGTTTGTGTCTCTGTACATCAATCAGTATGAGTGTGTCTCTGTGTGTCATTGTACATAAGTCAGCATGCATGTGTCTGTGTGTGTGTCAATGTACATACTGTATGTCAGTGTGAGTTCGTCTGTTTGTGTCATTGTAAATAAGACAGTGGGAGTCTGTTTGTGTGTGTGTGTGTGTCTCTATACATCAATCGGTATAACTGTATTTATGTGTCACAAGTACATAAAACAATGTGTTTTTATATTATTGTATATAAATCAGTGTAAGGGTGTCTGTGATCTGTAAGTTAGTGTCAGTGTATTTGTGTGTCATTGTACACAAGTCAGTGTAAATGTGTCTGTCATTTTTCAAAGTGAGTGTTTCTGTGGGTGTGTCTCTTTACATCAATCAGTATGAGTATCTGGGTGTGTCTCTGTACATCAATCAGTATGAGTGTCTCCATGTGATGTAATGGTACCTAGGTCAGTGTGTCTATGTCATTGTATATAAGTCAATGGGAGTGCATCTGTTTGTGTCATTGCACACATTGTACATGACAGTGTGTGTTTCTCACTGTACATAAGTCAGTGTGAGTGTGTCTGTGTGTGTCACTGTAAATAAGTCAATGTAAGAATGTCTGTGTCTGTCATTGTACACAAGTCAGTGTGAGTGTGCCTGTGTATCATCGTACATAAGCCAGTTTAAGTGTGTCCGTGTGACACTGTACATAGATTAATATATGTGTGTGTGTCTGTCTGTGTATATAAGTTAGTGTAAGAGTGTCTTTGTCTGTCATTGTATACAAGTCAGTGTGAATGTGTCTGTGTGTCATTGTACATTAGTCTTTGTGAGTGTGCGTACATTTTATTATTATAAAAAGGGGTTAATGACAGTAGAAGCACCATTTTTTTAGAGATGAGAGACAGCTGGAGCATAAAAGTCCAGCCACAGGGGTTCACTCGGTGGTCTCTTTTGATGGGTGAGGGTGGCCTCTTCCTAAAGGATAGCTGCATCCCCTTAGTGGGTTTTGGATAGGATGTTTTTGCCAGCTTTTTTTTTTTTCTACCTTCTTAAACATTTACGGCTAGATTTAGAGTTTTGTCGGTAAAGACCCGAGTAGCTAACGCCGGCTTTTTTCTGGCCGCACCATAAAAATAACTCTGGTATTGAGAGTCCACATAAAGGCTGCGTTAGGCTCCAAAAAAGGAGCGTAGAGCATTTTTAACGCAACTTCAACTCTCGATACCAGAGTTGCTTACGGACGCGGCCAGCCTCAAAAACGTGCTCGTGCACGATTCCCCCATAGGAAACAATGGGGCTGTTTGAGCTGAAAAAAAACCTAACACCTGCAAAAAAGCTGCGTTCAGCTCTTAACGCAGCCCCATTGTTTGCTATGCGTAAACACTTCCTACGTCTGCACCTAACACCCTAACATGTACCCCGAGTCTAAACACCCCTAACCTTACATTTATTAACACCTAATCTGCCGCTCCGTAAACCGCCGCTACTTACATTATCCCTATATACCCCTAATCTGCTGCCCCTAACACCGCCGACCCCTATATTATATTTATTAACCCCTAATCTGCTCCCCACAATGTTGCCTCCACCTGCCTACACTTATTAACCCCTAATCCGCCTCACTAACCCTATAATAAATAGTATTAACCCCTAATCTGCCCTCCCTAACATCGCCGACACCTAACTTCAATTATTAACCCCTAATCTGCCGACCGGAGCTCACCGCTATTCTAATAAATGTATTAACCCCTAAAGCTAAGTCTAACCCTAACACTAACACCCCCCTAAGTTAAATATAATTTTAATCTAACGAAATAAATTAACTCTTATTAAATAAATTATTCCTATTTAAAGCTAAATACTTACCTGTAAAATAAATCCTAATATAGCTACAATATAAATTATAATTACATTGTAGCTATTTTAGGATTAATATTTTTTTTACAGGTAACTTTGTATTTATTTTAACCAGGTACAATAGCTATTAAATAGTTAAGAACTATTTAATAGTTACCTAGTTAAAATAATTACAATATTACCTGTAAAATAAATCCTAACCTAAGTTACAATTAAACCTAACACTATACTATCATTAAATTAATTAAATAAAATACCTACAATTACCTACAATTAAACCTAACACTACACTATAAATAAATTAATTAAATACAATATCTACAAATAACTACAATGAAATAAACTAACTAAAGTACAAAAAATAAAAAAGAACTAAGTTACAAAAAATAAAAAAATATCTACAAACATAAGAAAAATATTACAACAATTTTAAACTAATTACACCTACTCTAAGCCCCCTAATAAAATAACAAAGACCCCCAAAATAACAAAATGCCCTACCCTATTCTAAATTACTAAAGTTCAAAGCTCTTTTACCTTACCAGCCCTGAACAGGGCCCTTTGCGGGGCATGCCCCAAGAAGTTCAGCTCTTTTGCCTGTAAAAAAAACATACAATACCCCCCCCCAAACATTATAACCCACCACCCACATAACCCTAATCTAACCCAAACCCCCCTTAAATAAACCTAACACTAAGCCCCTGAAGATCTTCCTACCTTATCTTCACCATACCAGGTTCACCGATCTGTCCTGAAGAGCTCCTCCGATGTCCTGATCCAAGCCCAAGTGGGGGGCTGAAGAGGTCCATGATCCAGCTGAAGTCTTCGTCCAAGCGGGAGCTGAAGAGGTCCATGATCCGGATGAAGTCTTCATCCAAGCGGGAGCTGAAGAGGTCCATGATCCGGATGAAGTCTTCTATCAAGCGGCATCTTCAATCTTCTTTCTTCCGGATCCATGTTCATCCCGCCGACGCGGAACATCCATCTTCACCGACGACTTCCCGACGAATGACGGTTCCTTTAAGGGACGTCATCCAAGATGGCGTCCCTCGAATTCCGATTGGCTGATAGGATTCTATCAGCTAATCGGAATTAAGGTAAGAAAATTCTGATTGGCTGATGGAATCAGCCAATCAGAATCAAGTTCAATCCGATTGGCTGATCCGATCAGCCAATCAGATTGAGCTTGCATTCTATTGGCTGATCGGAACAGCCAATAGAATGCGAGCTCAATCTGATTGGCTGATCGGATCAGCCAATCGGATTGAACTTGATTCTGATTGGCTGATTCCATCAGCCTATCAGAATTTTCCTACCTTAATTCCGATCAGCCAATCGGAATTCGAGGGACGCCATCTTGGATGACGTCCCTTAAAGGAACTGTCATTCTTCAGTTGGACGTCGCCGGATGAAGATGGGTTCGCGTCGGAGGTCTTCAGGATGGAGCCGGTCCTCATCGGATGAAGATAGAAGATGCCGCTTGGAAGATGATGGTTGCCGGTCCGGATCTACTCTTCTTCCCGGATAGGATGAAGACTTTGGAGCCTCTTCTGGACCTCTTCAGCCACCGGATGATGGATCGCCAGCCCCCGCTTGGGTTGGATGAAGATTTTGGAGCCAGGACGGATCGGTGATACCTGGTAGGGTGAAGACAAGGTAGGATGATCTTCAGGGGCTTAGTGTTAGGTTTATTTAAGGGGGGTTTGGATTAGATTAGGGGTATGTGGGTGGTGGGTTGTAATGTTGGGGGGGGTATTGTATGTTTTTTTTAAAGGAAAAAGAGCTGAACTTCTTGGGGCATGCCCCGCAAAGGGCCCTGTTCAGGGCTGGTAAGGTAAAAGAGCTTTGAACTTTAGTAATTTAGAATAGGGTAGGGCATTTTTTATTTTGGGGGTCTTTGTTATTTTATTAGGGGGCTTAGAGTAGGTGTAATTAGTTTAAAATTGTTGTAATATTTTTCTTATGTTTGTAAATATTTTTTTATTTTTTGTAACTTAGTTCTTTTTTATTTTTTGTACTTTAGTTAGTTTATTTCATTGTAGTTATTTGTACATATTGTATTTAATTAATTTATTGATAGTGTAGTGTTAGGTTTAATTGTAGGTAATTGTAGGTATTTTATTTAATTAATTTAATGATAGTATAGTGTTAGGTTTAATTGTAACTTAGGTTAGGATTTATTTTACAGGTAATTTTGTAATTATTTTAACTAGGTAACTATTAAATAGTTCTTAACTATTTAATAGCTATTGTACCTGGTTAAAATAAATACAAAGTTGCCTGTAAAATAAATATTAATCCTAAAATAGCTACAATGTAATTATAATTTATATTGTAGCTATATTAGGATTTATTTTACAGGTAATTAAGTTTTAAATAGGAATAATTTATTTAATAAGAGTTAATTAATTTTGTTAGATTAAAATTATATTTAATTTAGGGGGGTGTTAGTATTAGGGTTAGACTTAGCTTTAGGGGTTAATACATTTATTAGAATAGCGGTGAGCTCCGGTCGGCAGATTAGGGGTTAATGTTTGAAGTTAGGTGTCGGCGATGTTAGGGAGGGCAGATTAGGGGTTAATACTATTTATTATAGGGTTAGTGATGCGGATTAGGGGTTAATAACTTTATTATAGTAGCGGTACGGTCCGGTCGGCAGATTAGGGGTTAATAAGTGTAGGCAGGTGGAGGCGACGTTATGGGGGGCAGATTAGGGGTTAATAAATATAATATGGGGTCGGCGGTGTTAGGGGCAGCAGATTAGGGGTACATAGCTATAATGTAGGTGGCGGGCTTTGCGGTCGGCAGATTAGGGGTTAATTATTGTAGGTAGTTGGCGGCAACATTGTGGGGGGCAGATTAGGGGTTAATAAATATAATACAGGGGTCGGCGGTGCTAGGGGCAGCAGATTAGGGGTACATAAGTATAACGTAGGTGGCGGTCGGCAGATTAGGGGTTAAAAAAATGTAATCAAGTGGCGGCGATGTGGGGGGACCTCGGTTTAGGGGTACATAGGTAGTTTATGGGTGTTAGTGTACTTTAGGGTACAGTAGTTAAGAGCTTTATGAACCGGCGTTAGCCCAGAAAGCTCTTAACTCCTGACTTTTTTCTGCGGTTGGAGTTTTGTCGTTAGAATTCTAACGCTCACTTCAGCCACGACTCTAAATACCGGAGTTAGAAAGATCCCATTGAAAAGATAGGATACGCAATTTACGTAAGGGGATCTGCGGTATGGAAAATTTGCGGTTGAAAAGTGAGCGTTAGACCCTTTTTTGAGTGACTCCAAATACCAGAGTTAGCCTAAAACCAGCGTTAGGAGCCTCTAACGCTGGTTTTCACGGCTAACGCCAAACTCCAAATCTAGGCCTTAGGTAATAAAGTTTTAATAAATAAAGTTTTCGCTTTCTTGAAATTTTCCCAAAACTTAAAAGTTTTATAACAAGAAGAGTCTCTTAAGAGTAAGGTGTTTTTTATGGCCTGATTATCTAAAAGTCTCTGGGCTTACAAGATTCTCTAATAATTCTTGCCAGTACTTTGAAGCCAGCTGTAGAATTTTCTAAAAGCAATTTTTACCCTGAGAACAGTGTTTCACACAAAGGAGTATTCCCTGCATTAAAGGGACATTAAACACTAAGAGCTAAATAACTAGAGTGCAATCTACAGTGCATGGCACAAAGAATAATACACAATCTGGTATTACAAAGAGATGTGATATTTTAAACAGAGCATCTTAACATCGGCAAAAACTTTTTTAGTGAGCTCTATACTTTTAAGGGATATTGCAGGGAAAGCTATTAGAATGCTCATTCCGCTCGTGAGCTGAGTTAAGTGTAGCACTCAAGCGCAATCCAAAATACCACTGTAAAATGTAGTGCCTTTAAGACTTGAAGCAAAACATTATTACTATTAAAGCACTGAAATATATGCAGAACTCCACTACTTTTGCACCATGGGCTTATGTTTACGAGTTAAGGACCTATTTATGACAGATATACCTCCACCCTTATGATGGCAGATATTGATAGGTCCCTCATAGAGGCACTAAATATCCTGCTGACTACTAGACTGGATGAAGCTTAAGGTTTCTAAAGGGTTAATATTTTTTTTAATTGGTCTGCGAGTATAAAATGTGATGTTGCATAGCTAAATGCTCTCGTAGTATTTATAGATTTAACATAATAGTGTTCTAACAGTTGAGTTCCATTATTTAGATGTCTGCTAATTGGTGACATTACTGCTAAAAGATGATTTTGTTTATCTGTCACAGATGCGGCAGTAAGAAGGCAACTTAGATGTCTTTTTATCCATAAGCCTTACTTGCTTAATTAGTTATTGTTCAGAATATATATTACTAGACTAAATTTATTAGATTGTTCCCCTCCCAGAACTCTCTGATATTTGTACCCTAGTATTGGGGCCAAGTTGTTACAGGTTCCTATTAATAAAACCCCTTTTTTCTATTTAATAACCCTTTGAATCTATGTCATAATATGGGTAGCAGTAGCCCCCATTGTAGGTTCATGTCCCGCAGTAGTTGTAAGATCTAATAGTAGTTTGCAAGACTAGTAGTTGATTCATTTGTATTTTCTTATAGGCCCCAAAAACGTTATATCCATTAATGATATATCCTTTGCCACAATAGCTTGTTATCTTGCTAGGCAATTTCTGAATATTCCTTGTTGCACTGAAGGGGAAAAAAAATCCTTGAAATAAAAAAAATTGCTTAATAAAATTGTATTGTTAAATTGCATTTAAAATTAATATAAAATTGTTCTGAAAAAAATTGTATATTATGGAAAAATTAAAATTGGTATTAAAAAAACACAGGAAAAAATATTTAATGTATACAGTGGAAATCAAAATAAAACTGTACTGCAGAGGCAAAAAAACGCTGTTATATATAGAAGAAAATAGAGATGATAGTAAGAAAACAGGGTAATCTGATTTGTATCGGCTTCGGCAACACTATTTCATTTTTAAAATGTGTTCCCTGCTTCTTGTTAAAGGAAAAGTACATTTTCAGCCTCTGCAGTAATGTTATAGATTACCCTATATGTGATCATTACAGTCGCTAAGTTTTTAAAAAAAAAAATATTTCTAATTTTGTAGATATATGTTAGAAAAATTGCGTACTGTATTCCTTCTTACTCCTCCCACCCAACCATTTCCATATTGATGAAGATTACACGTAAGATCAGTCCCACCCGCTCTTACGTGTACATTCGTGCGTGTTCTCGTCCGTCTACGCATCTTGCGCATGCACACAATTGCACAATTGTTGTTCTCTCTCTGTAAGCATATCAGACGGCCGCAGTAATTAGTAAGTTAGGTATGTTGGGACACCAGTGGGGGACCAATTAAAACGGTCTAATTGGAACACGTCATTAATTAACAAAAAAAAAATAATAAACACAGGCAGAGTTATGTCGGTAGGAGCGTTCTATGAAAAAGGTAAAGAAAGATTACGATCGGAATATATGTAAAGAAAACGATGAATGAAACTCGTACTTATTTTAGTTATACTTGTGAATGCTGCCTGGCTGAGTGCCAAAGTTTACTTTTCCTTTAACTTCACTCTCCCCTACAAAGTTTCCCTTTCTAGCAGACTTCAATACTTTCTATGGGCGACTTCTCGCAACTTGCACAGACTGCTCAGCTTTGAAGAGAATTCTCTGAGGGCAGCCCCTGTGAGTGTTAGTTGGTGTTTTATGTTTGATCTGGCAAATAATAATCGTGTCCTCGAACATTAAACGCTGTAGTGCTGTGGAAATAACGTATTAAACTTTAAATAGGTAAATATTATAATAGATATCCTATGCACTCTAGTTATTGCATTAAGCAGCCTACACATAAAAATGTCCCTGCTTTGAATGTTCTACAGGCCAGCACTGATGTGAATAACACCTAGAGTATTTACTCATGCCATATGCTAAAGGAACTGCATCTGTTGTGCTTCCCTGGCTCCCTGCCTAGTGTTATACCCTCCTGACTTAATCCACATGACCGTTCTGTGACCTCTAACTTGCAAAATCTGCTGGATCTGCAATCTGAAGCGAAGAAGACAAGCCAGAATATTAATGTGGTCTTTATCGTGTATTGCCCTCTTACCTTCATTCAGTTTATGCATTTACTGTGTCATAACTGCTTATGAATTGGTATATCGTTTGCAGCCCCAGTACTTACAGATCACCAGCAGATCAACCGTACACCACAGATCCTTAAGTGACCAAGTCACTGATTAACCTCCTTTGTCCGGATAATGACTTGCCTGCAGATGGTCCTTGGGGGTTATAAAATAACTCCTTATATTTTGCCAATAACACTGTTTTCACCTCCGTAGCAGGAAGCTGCCATCTAATCGTATTGCAGTACGCACTTATATCTACGTGTTGGCATCCACAGAGGTTTTTTTTCCAGTGGAGAGGGAAAAAAACAAAATGAAATGCCCAAACTAACCAAAACAAAATAATCAGTGATAACATATGCGGCAGGAGAGAGTTGCTTGTGTATATATGAGCTGCATGTCATTTTTAAAATATCTCATTGGCATCAAAAGAGTGACTTATTAAGCGGGTGCTCCTGCTGAGCTATAAGAAGCAAACAATATTTTATTCACGGACACATACATTTCACAGATTGGGACGTATATATTCTATATATTTTTATTTTTTATTCTTGGAAAAAAGAAGCTGTGCTTCCTTTCACCTTATATTAGAATGGAAGCTGCCAAAGAATTATCTCACATACTCCCCATAATTATTTATATTTGTCCACAGAACACTTGATTTTTAAACTGCTCTATTTTTTTGTTCTGCCACTATACTTGACAGAGTGGGTAAACGTGATGGTGAACGACTGGAGGCTGTTAATGTAGTTTTATGTCCCCTGTTTCCACATTGTTAGCTGACCTATCACAAAGTACGTTTACTCAGTTTTCTATACGTTTTTATACCACAATCTTCTTACCCACCATTCATGTTATATGTATCACAGCTACTTCCCAGGTGATAAACCTTCACAAATGTACGCAGCCAATCAATGAATAATATTATGCAACATTAAGGGACATTAAAGCCATTATTGCATATATGATTCAGAAATTAATTAATGCATTGCAATAGGTCTGCATACAAAATAAATGTTTTAAAATATTTTAAAACAGTTAACTTGTTAATAATATTTGCATTTTTAAATACTTATCCCTGAATGTGTGGCAAATTAATGATAAATGAGCTTCTCACACATACAATCCTTGTGCAGCATTTAGGATGGCCAGGCCTCTCTCAATCAGTGGATAAACCACAATTTTCAGATTTAAATTACAGGAAAAACAGGCAAAATAAACAATGAACCTGTACTGTAATTTTTTTTTACTGTGCATAATTATTTACAACTTATTAGGAATACTATTTTAAGATTTATGTCCATTTTATACTCCTGGCTTAATCTCCCCTAGATTATGTAGTATATTTAACTATGTTTTCAAATCATATCTACTTATTGTATCCCTTCATTTATATTATTGAATATTTTGATAATATTAATAATTAATCCTCAGATTATACTGTAACTGTAGTTTAAAGGGACAGTATACACTCATTTTCATATAACTGCATGTAATAGACACTACTATAAAGAATAAGATGCACAGATACTGATATAAAAATCCAGTATAAAACTGTTTAAAAACTTACTTAGAAGCTGTCAGTTTGGCTCTGTTGAAAAGGTAGCTGGAAAGCCCACTGCAAGTGGCAAATAAGACACTCCCCCCCTCCCCCTTCTTTTGCATATGAAAAGACCCTTTACACAAACAGCAGCAAGCCGGAGAAGGTAGCTGACAGTATTCACATAAAACTTTGGGGCTTGGTTAGGAGTCTGAAAATCAGAGCAATGTTATTTAAAAATGAGCAAAACTATACATTTATTTAAAAAAAACTTTATGGGCTATATAAATAGATCATCTACAAAACATTTATGCAAAGAAAAAATGAGTGTATAATGTCCCTTTAAGATTGGTTTCCCCTTAATGTATTTGTAATGAGTTTTATACCAACTGCAGAGTTAAAAATGTATCGGCGAGATTACGAGTTTTGCGTTAGAGGCTATGCGGCGCTAACGAGCAGTTTTCTCTCACCGCTCACTTACCTGCAGCGCTAGTATTACGGGTTTTTATAAACCCGGCGATAAAAGACAAAAAGTGAGCGTAGAGCAAAATTTTGCTCCACACTTCACTTCAATACCAGCGCTGCTTAAGTCAGCATTGAACTGGTCATACGTGCGCGTGCACGATTTCCCCATAAGAATCAACGGGGAGAGCAAAAAAGCATCGTATAACTCAGTAACGCAGCCCCATTTATTCCTATGGAGAAACACATTTTATGTTTACACCTAACACCCTAACATGAACCCCGAGTCTAAACACCCCTAATCTTACACTTATTAACCCCTAATCTGCCGTCCCAACATCGCCGACACCTACATTATACTTATTAACCCCTAATCTGCCGCTCCGGACATCGTCGCCTTCTACATTATACGTATTAACCCCTAATCTGCTGCCCCCAACATCGCCGACACCTACATTATTAACCCCTAATATGCCGACCCCAACATCATCACCACCTACATTATACTCATTAACCCCTAATCTACCGCTCCGGACATCGCCGCCACTATAATAAACATATTAACCCCTAAACCGCCACAATCCCGCCTAGCAAACATTAGTTAAATATTATTAACCCCTAATCTGCCGTCCCTAACATCGCCGCCACCTACCTACATTTATTAACCCCTAATATGCTGCCCCAACGTCGCCGCCACTATACTAAATGTATTAACCCCTAAACCTAAGTCTAAGCCTAACCCTAACACCCCCTAACAAATATAATTACAATAAATCTAAATAAAAATTAATATTATTACCTAAATAATTCCTATTTAAAAAAAAATACTTACCTATAAAATAAACCCTAAACTAGCTACAATAACTAATAGTTACATTGTATCTAGCTTAGGGTTTATTTTTATTTTACAGGCAACTTTGTATTTATTTTAATTAGGAAAAATAGTTACTAAAAAGTTATTAACCATTTAATAACTACCTAGCTAAAATAAATAAAAATTTACCTGTAAAATAAAACCTAACCTAAGTTACACTAACACCTAACACTACACTACAATGAAATAAATTAACTAAATTAACTAAATTAAAAACAATTAAATAAATTAAATACAATTAGCTAAAGTACAAAAAAACACTAAATTACAGAAAATAATAAACTAATTACAAGATATTTAAACTAATTACACCTAATCTAATAGCCCTATCAAAATAAAAAAGCCCCCCCAAAATAAAAAAAACCCTAGCCTAAACTAAACTACCAATAGCCCTTAAAATGGCCTTTTGCAGGGCATTGCCCTAAAGAAATCAGCTCTTTTACCTGTAAAAAAAAAAATACAAACAACCCCCCCAACAGTAAAGCCCACCACCCACACAACCAACCCCCCAAATAAAATACTAACTAATAAAAGCTAAGCTCCCCATTGCCCTGAAAAGGGCATTTGGATGGGCATTGCCCTTAAAAGGGCAGTTAGCTCTTTTGCGGCCCAAAGCCCTAACCTAAAAATGAAACCCACCCAATACACCCTTAAAAAACCTAACACTAGCCCCCTGAAGATTGACTTATTTTTCTGAAGACCGGACATCCATCCTCAAGGAAGCGGCAGAAGTCTGCATCTAATGGGGCCGAAGTCCTCAACGAAGCCGGGAGAAGTGGTCCTCCAGACGGGTAGAAGTCTTCATTCAGACGGCATCTTCTATCTTCATCCATCCGATGCGGAGTGGGTCCATCTTCAAGACATCCAACACGGAGCATCCTCTTCATCCGAGTCTTCTTACTGAATGATGGTTCCTTTAAGTGACATCATCCAAGATGGTGGCCCTTAGATTCCGATTGGCTGATAGAATTCTATCAGCCAATCGGAATTAAGTTAGAAAAAAATCCTTTTGGCTCATGCAATCAGCCAATAGGATTGAAGTTCAATCCTATTGGCTGATTCAATTAGCCAATAGGATTGAGCTTGCATTCTATTGGCTGTTCCAGAATGCCAGCTCAATCCTATTGGCTGATTGCATCAGCCAATAGGATTTTTTCTACCTTAATTCCGATTGGCTGATAGAATTCTTTCAGCCAATCGGAATCAAAGGGATGCCATCTTGGATGACGTCACTTAAAGGAACCATCATTCAGTAAGAAGACTCCAGATGAAGAGGATGCTCCGTGTCGGATGTCTTGAAGATGGACCCGCTCCGCGTCATATGGATGAAGATAGAAGATGCCGTCTGGATGAAGACTTCTGCCCGTCTGGAGGACCACTTCGCCCAGCTTGGATGAAGACTTCTCCTGGCTTCGTTGAGGACTTCGGCCTGGTTGGATGAAGACTTCTGCCGCTTCCTTGAGGATGGATGTCCGGTCTTCAGAACAGTGAGTCGATCTTCAAGAGGTTAGTGTTAGGTTTTTTTAAGGGTGTATTGGGTTGGGTTTATTTTTAGGTTAGGGCTTTGGGCCGCAAAAGAGCTAACTGCCCTTTTAAGGGCAATACACATCCAAATGCCCTTTTCAGGGCAATGGGGAGCTTAGGTTTTATTAGTTAGCATTTTATTTGGGGGTTTGGTTGTGTGGGTGGTGGGTTTTACTGTTGGGGGGGGTTGTTTGTATTTATTTATTTTTACAGGTAAAAGAGCTGATTTCTTTGGGGCAATGCCCAGCAAAAGGCCCTTTTAAGGGCTATTGGTAGTTTAGTTTAGGGTAGGTTTTTTTTTTATTTTGGGGGGCTTTTTTTATTTTGATAGGGCTATTAGACTATGTGTAATTAGTTTAAATATCTTGTAATTTGTTTATTATTTTCTGTAATTTAGTGTTTGTTTGTTTTTGTACTTTAGCTAATTTTATTTAATTTATTTAATTGTTTTTATTTTAGTTAATTTATTTAATTGTAGTGTAGTGTTAGGTGTTAGTATAACTTAGGTTAGGTTTTATTTTACAGGTAAATTTGTATTTATTTTAGCTAGGTAGTTATTAAATAGTTAATAACTATTTAGTAACTATTCTACCTAGTTAAAATAATTACAAACTTCCCTGTAAAATAAAAATAAACCCTAAGCTAGATACAATGTAACTATTATTTATATTGTAGCTAGCTTAGGGTTTTTTTATAAGTAAATTTGTATTTATTTTAGCTAGGTAGTTATTAAATAGTTAATAACTATTTAGTAACTATTCTACCTAGTTAAAATAATTACAAACTTGCCTGTAAAATAAAAATAAACCCTAAGCTAGATACAATGTAACTATTATTTATATTGTAGCTAGTTTAGGTTTTTTTTATAGGTAAGTATTTAGTTTTAAATAGGAATTATTTAGTTAATGATAGGAATTTTATTTAGATTTATTTAAATTTTATTTAAGTTAGGGGGTGTTAGGATTAGACTTAGGTTTAGAGGTTAATAAATTTAGAATAGTGGCGATGATGTTTGGGGCGGCAGATTAGGGGTTAATAAGTGTAGGTAGGTTGCGGTGACATTGGGGCGGCAGATTAGGGGTTAATAAAAATAATGTAGGTGTTGGTGATGTTGGGAGTAGCAGATTAGGGGTTAATAAGTATAATGTAGGTGGCAATGTTAGGGGCGGCAGATTAGGGGTTAAAAATTTTATTTTAGTGTTTGCAATGCTGGAGGGCCTCGGTTTAGGGGTTAATAGGTAGTTTATGGGTGTTAGTGTACTTTTTAGCACTGTAGTTGTGAGTTTTATGCTTCAGCATTGTACCATAAAACTCTTAACTACTGACTTTTAAATGCGTTAGGACTCTTGACGGGGTAGGGTGTACCGCTCACTTTTTGGCCTCCCAGGACAGACTCGTAATACCGGCACTATGGAAGTCCCATAGAAAAAAGACTTTACAAAGTTTACGTAAGTCGTTTTCGGTAAGGCCAAAAAAGTGTGCGGTGCCCCTAAACCTGCAAGACTCGTAATACCAGCGGTAGTGAAAAAGCAGCATTAGGACCTGTTAACGCTGCTTTTTCAGCCTAACGCAAAACTAGCCGTATGTTTTTTTATGTATTTTTTTTCATATAACAAATAAAATGGTCTCTGTTCGCACGCAGAGCAGACCTCATTAGCTTATTTCTTAATATTTATACAAAATCCTCATTTTCTTTCTATACACAGTGATACCAATACAGAAAGAACAATGCAACAAACATTTTAGTACCTCTCTGTTCAAACCCCACATTTTTTCTAACCTTTCTCGTTTACATAGCTTTTCTGTTGTAATTACGTAAAGAGACATTATACACAAATGTTAAAGCATTTGAAAGTGATGCAGTATAGCTGTAAACATTGGATTAGAAAATATCATCTAAACATCTCCATAAAAAAGGGAAGATATTTTACCTCAAAATTTCATCAAAAACAACATGCCATTGTAAAGGGACTTTAAGCAGCCAATCGGGATGCTAGTCCCAGGACCTGCAAGGAAGCATGCATCTGGCATGTGCAGGCACAGTCTGTTATTTCCCTCTAAATTTAAAGGACAGTCTACACCCGCATTGTTATAGTTTAAAAAGATAGATAATCCCTTTATTACCCATTCCCTAGTTTTGCACAACCAAAACAGTTATATAAATACACTTTTTACCTTTTATCTAAGCCTCTGTAAACTGCCCCATTATTTCAGTTCTTTTGACAGACATCCATTTTAGCCAATCAGAGCTAGCTCACCTGAACTCCCTGTACGTGAGCACAGTATTATCTATATGACACACATGAACTAACACCCTCTACTGGTGAAAAACTGTCAAAATGCAATGAGAGAAGAGGCAGCCTTCAAGGGCTTAAAAATTAGCCTATCAACCTCCTAGGTTTAGCTTTCAACTAAGAATATCAAGAGAACAAAGCAAAATTGGTGATAAAAGTAAATTGGAAAATTGTTTAACATTACATTATCTATATGAATCATTAAAGTTTATTTTGGACTAGACTGGCCCTTTAAGGAAGTTTACTATGAAATCTCACAAGATTTCAGTGAGATCTCATGAGATCACAGTAAAACAGTGTGACATAAGCATTAATGATGTTGATTAGCTTAGATTTTTCATCATGCAGCTGGCAGTACCTGAAGAATAATTGTTCACAGAGCACTTACTATTGTGAACTGAAGAAATTTTGAGGTAAAATATCTTCCTTATACAAAGATGTCCAGGTGATATTTTATTATGTCCCTTTAAATATTGAAATTTTCAGTATATGTGAGGACACAACAAGCAAAAGCAGCTATTTCAAATGACATAATCAGGGTAAAGGAGCTATCTGTAAACAATTTAATACACTCCAGCAAGTACAATTGATCATTAGAAACACATTAAAGTAAAGAGAAAAATCACAGTACACTGTCCCTTTAAGTAATGTTTATACATAGTTAAGATGCAATTATCTGTGCTTGAGCTGCTAAATGACAGGACTCCCACTGTAATAATGATCCATGTGCAAAGAAAACATATAGAACAGAAATAAATACCAACCAACATCAGTGTTTTGCAAGAACAGGCTCTACTCCAGTCTTTTTAAATTTAATGTTCAAAAATGTTGATCTCAAATATTTTGGCTTGTTTACAGACTGCATAACAAGCCATTTTAAGTGTGTCTGCTTAAATTACTTTGCCTGCCCAAGCTACATATCCAATATATCCGGCATATCTTGATTTCCTACACTTGGTTTGATTAAGCATGTGAAATCCTATACCTCACAGGAGTTTCTGCAGACATTTTGTATGTGAAAGCAAAACCTAAAACGCCTATTAAAAAAATGGAGAGCTTTGTGCAGAAATGGATTCCTCATTACTGATAACTGCCTTTTGTGTTTAATTTGCAGTTTGTTGACTTCTCCTAACAAACTCACAAACGGTGTGCAATTAACCCTTTCATCCCAGTTTTGATTAACAGTTTTGTCATATCCAATTAGTTGTAATTATGAAAGAGTATTGTAAAGTTCATGTTTTAGACCTGTATATGTTTTATAGTTTAAAAGTGTGTTAACATTTTAATAAAACCAAGAAATGGTAATGTTTGCTAAAATGTTAATTAAGGGAATACTGAACCTAATTTTTTTCTTTCATGATTTAGATAGAGCATGCAATTTTAAGCAAGTTTCTAATTTACGCCTATTAAAAAATTGTCTTCATTCTCTTGTTATCTTTATTTGGAAAAGCAGGAATGTAAGCTTACGAACCATTTTTAGTTCAGAGCCCTAGATAGCACTTGCTGATTGGTGGTTACATTTAGCGACCAATCACCAAGCGCTACCCAGGTGGTGAACCAAAGATGGGCCGGCTCGTAAGCTTACATTCCTTGGAATACCAATGGTGGTCCCAAAGCAAGGTATATGATGATTGGAATGTTTTTTTAAACTTGAAAATGGTATCACACTGCATAAATTCATTTGAAGAGTTTTTCCAATAGACTGGAATGAACATCATTTATAGAAAACTCTCAATAGTTCTGGCAGTCAGTAAGAGTTGTTACAAAACCCTTTTTTTTTTTTTTTTTTTAAATCAGTTTTTATTCAGAGAGAGGGTGAACACATGGGCACAAACATTTATCCCATAGCAAGACATGTAACACATACATAGTATTCACATATTACATCATTATAAAGGCTGTACAATAATGAGATAGAAGCAACAGGATACAGATAATCAGTGGTAGATTACATCTCAGAACTCTCCAACCTTAACACAAGCGAACTGTATCCTGCACTATCATATGCCGGGATGTCCGTAACCCACATGTTGACAACTCCCTCATTTTTTGTAATGTGGAGAGATTAAAACTTCTCCCCTACTCAATTTAAACCCAGTTAACCCCCAACCCCCCCCCCCCCTTAATATTCCCCTTGAACAGAATTATTCTTATCCTATAGTGTACACAGTGTTCTCTTATAAGTAGGCAAGTGTTCAATCTTAGATATCTTGCTGGACCGGCAACGGATAGGGCGAGAGAAAGAAAGAAAGAAAGAAAAAAAAAAAAAAAAAAAAAAAAAAAAAGAGGGGGGAGAGAGAGAAGATGATTAAAAAGTGAGATGACTCCACTCTCCTCTCAGAGAGTCTTCCAGAAAAGTAATAGAGTTACGAAAGGGCAGGAGGACTTGCCTTTGTATCTCCAATTCAAATGTTAGAATCAATCTGCGCCATTTCCGTAGAAATGAGCTTAGTCGGCTACCCACATCTACCCTAACATCTACTTGTTCAATAAATAGTTGTGTTCTTAGCATGTTTTTGAAATAAACCATTGTAGGTGCCCTGTTAGTTGTCCAGTGATTAAGTAAACACTTCCTCGCCAGCAGAATAAGTAAGGTCAATTCTGAGTCAGTCTGTCTGTGCTGTTCCTCCCACTGCATAAACAATACCGCCCTAGGTGTAAATTCAAAAGAAGAACCCATTTTTGTCTTAACCCAGTATTGTAGTTTACTCCAAAATTGACTAACTTTCGGACACTCCCATATACAATGCAACAGACCAGGAGATTCCGCAGAGCACTTGGAACATTTATTGGGCCAATCCGGTATCCATTTAGCTAGACACTTGGGGGTCATATACGCTTTGTGTATGAACCTTATTTGGGTTTCCCGCAAATTCGCCGACAGGGTGGCCTTTTTGACTCTCTCTAGCCCCCTCCGGACCTTATCCCACGTGATATCCTGCAATCCCTCTTTCTGCCAGCCTTCCACAAAGCTCAGATGTGCGTGCGGCATTCGTCTCTGTAAGAGAGTTTGGTAGATCTCAGATAAAGAGAACCTCCCCATTTTAAATAAGGCCTGTGACAGGCGAAATGGTGAGCCCTCCCAAAAGCCCGGCTCATCCCTTATTATCTTATTCACATAGTGGCGCACCTGGAGGTACGCGTAGAAATGGGCTTGTGGAATATTATAATCCCTCTGTAGAGCTGCAAAGGATTTTACAGTTTTCATCAGTGGATCTAACAGCGCATTTATGCTTGTCAGACCTAGTTGCTCCCAGGAGCGAAATGGTTTTGTGTCCATACCTGCTGGAAAATCCGGATTGCCACTCAGTGGTAGATATGGAGAGCCCAGATTCACCTTACCTAGATACTTATGAGCTAAGTGCCAGGCTTTCATAGGGTCCTGGTATAGAAGATTCCCAGTCAGTAATTTAGCCGCTCCCGATTTTGACAAGTGTGGCAGATACGCTAGAGATATACCCTTTAACACTGCTCTCTCCAAATCCGTTCTGTAAAAGTGGCCCGTGCCTATCTGCCAGTCAAGTACCAGGCGAATCATGGCCGCCCAATTGTACAGCCTGAAGTCCGGCAGTGCTAGCCCTCCATTGAGATAACTCATGGATAATTTTGTTGCTGAGATACGTGGTCTGCCTCCACGCCACACAAAGTAGCGCATTGCAGAATTTAAAGATTTCACATCAGTTTTATTAAGCAGAAGAGGTAGCATAAGCAAGGGATATAAAAGACGAGGGAGGATCGCCATTTTGATAAGGCTGAAGCGTCCCATTAGCGATATGGGTAATGACTTCCCGCTTTTCATCTGGCAGCAGAGTTTTGCGCATAAGGGGGCCAAATTAATGGAATATAGCTTGTTGGGGTTCACATGGATCTGAATACCTAAATAGGTAATCACCTGATTCGCCACTGCGAACGGATACTCTTGCGCCGGTCCTTCACCCCTGTGCAGCCATAGGATTTCTGATTTTTGCATGTTGGCTTTATAGCCCGAGAAGGACCTGAAATCTCGCAACGTCTGTACAATAGACGGCACATGCACCTTAGGGTCTTGCACAAACAGCAACATATCGTCTGCATATAGTGCGAGATGTTGGGAATGACCAGCTACTTCAATGCCTGGGAAGATTTGACGTAATTTAATTGCTAGTGGCTCCAGTGCCAAATTAAACAACAAGGGAGACAGCGGGCACCCCTGTCTTGTACCCCTTTGTAATACTATGTCAGACGAGAATAGGTTGTTAACGCATATGTTAGCTATAGGTGAAGAGTATAAATTGGTGATAAAAGAGACAAAGGACCCAGAGAAGTTAAAGCTGGACAAGGTATGTAACAAATGTCCCCATTCCACCCTATCGAAGGCCTTCTCTGCATCCAAGGACAGCAGGAAGGCCTCCGGGAGCTTCCCCCCTTCCCCCGATTGTTTCAAACTCCAAAAGTATTGTAGCACCTGCAGGATTCTACGTACGTTTACCACCGAGGATCTCGCTACCATAAAGCCGGTCTGATCCTCGTGTATCAAGTCTGGTAATATAAATTTAAGACGTTCCGCTAATAATTTAGTCAAGATCTTGTAATCGGAGTTCAGTAGTGATATGGGTCTGTAAGACTCCGGGAGAAGCGCATCTTTACCCGCCTTAGGGATAAGAGTGATGTGAGCAGCCGTGAAGGTCTTAGTTGGTTTACTAGCTTCCGTGAAATAGTTCTGAAAAAGATCAGTGAGCACGGGGACCACTCTTTTTTTTTAATAACCGATAAAATTCGATCGGCAGCCCATCTGGGCCTGCTGCTTTGCCCAAATTCAAAGTCATGATTGTCCTATCCACCTCTTCCCTAGAAATAGGCGCATTAAGCTTACTCAATTGGTCGTCCGACACCTGTGGTAACTCGATAGAGTCCCAAAATGCCTGCTTAGTCTCCTCTGTGTCCCCTTTGTTGCTAGCATAGAGGTCAGTATAATAAGAGGCAAACGTCTCCACTATGCATTTAGGGTCCTTAGCCAGAGTGCCCCCTGACCTAATGGCCGCTATGAAACGAGTAGAGGATTTCAAGTTGACCAAAGAGGCCAGCAGTCTGCCCGATTTATCCCCAAAGCGGTAGTATCTACCCCTAGTTCTCAGGAGGGCTTGTGAGGCTTGATACGCCAATAGCGCATCATATTCCTTTTTCGTATCCATATACTTCTGGTGGTTAACCAGTGTGGGCGAGGACCTATACAAACGGAGCTTATCCGCCAACTGCTCTCTCAGCTTCTCCAGCCTCTCTGTGTGCAGTTTTTTCCTACGTGACAGGAAGGCTAGAATATCACCCGTTAGGACTACTTTGGCTGTATGCCAAAAGAACTCTGGGTTCGAGCGATGTTGCGCATTATTAGTTTGAAAGTCATCCCAAGCCTGTTCCATATATTGTTGAAATTCTTGGGATGTCAATAGGTACTGGGGAAATCTAAGAGTCCTGCGCCCCGACGCCCGGGGCAGTGTGTCTAGGAAGAGCCCCACAGGGGCATGATCAGAAACCACCACCTCCCCTATTTTAGTATCCACCACTTGGGGGATCAAGGAGTTTGAGACCATGAATAGATCTATACGTGACATAGTGGGAGAGGATCTGGAGACACACGTGAAGTCCCTACCGTCCGGATTCAGCTTGCGCCAAATATCCACGATATCTAGAGCAGATGTCAGAGATTGAAATGTATCCACTTCAAATTTGCAACTGACCTTAGTCTGCAATCCCCCAAGTTGTCTACTCTGGTCCCTAAGCCTGTTGCACTGCGGATTGGGGGCGAGGTTGAAGTCACCCCCCAGTATGATAGGAGCATCCAAGAATGGAGTCAGTACCTCAATCAAACCTTCCCAAAATGATCTGTCTTTCTTGTTGGGTGCATATATATTGCACAACGTGTATCTCTTGCCCGCAATTGTAGCGCAAACTATAATATATCGTCCCTCTGGGTCAGTCACTACCGACACGTTATCCATCTCTAATTTTTTCCCAAGCAGGATTGCCACCCCTCTGCTGGCTCATTTATAAGACGCAAATTCCACCCTACCAACCCAGTCCCTTTGTAGTTTAGCGTGTTCTATGTCATTAAGATGTGTCTCTTGTAAGAACGCAATGTCTGCACCTTTCTTTCTAAGTTGTGTAAGTATAGTCTTTCGCTTAACTGGGGAGTGTATACCCCCTACATTCCAAGAGTATATACTAAATGTTAATGTTTAATGTGATCTTCAGTGTAAGAGAGAGAAAGACAGAGAGAAAGGGAAAGGAGAGGAAAAAAAAGAGAAAAAAAAAAAAGGGAAAGATTCTCACCCATCTCCATGCCAGCCCATCAGGTCCAAGAACGCAAGGATAACTCTCATAGTAGTACAGCCTATAAAGGAGCAGTTTCAAGAGACATCCTTGAATAAGTTTTGCCCAATCATTTTCCTCTACCGACACATGCCTGTATGTGTACCAGTAACCTTTATACTTGTGAACCTGCAGGATTGAACTTTCAAACATACCGGTGACTCCTTTACTCAACCTGCAGGAAATAAAAAACATGAGCATATAAAGCAAAGGCAATCCTGCTTCAAACCTGCCTATTGTCTTCCTAGTTTTATAACATACTTGCCCTGAACCCCTCCCCTCCAGATCAAAACAAAGAAAGCAAGTCAGATATTTAGCCCAGAAATGTCTATCAAACACCACCCCCCCCAACTGAACCATGAACCTTAACCAAAGGAACAAACCCGTGACCTGTGCACAGGTATAGCAACTTTTCTTATCTTCCACCTTCTTTATCTGCATAAAGTGTGGTTGCATCTAGACAACAACAAAAAAATGAGCCACACATTGTTCTGTACAGACAGCCCTCTTCCTAGCCTCCCCCCCCCCGCAGCATATCTAGGACTTCTGGAGCCATCCTCCGCGTCCAAAAACTCCTGTGCTGCCTGTGGAGAGTCGAAAAATTTAGGACCTCTAGGGGTGGCAATTTTAAGCTTAGCTGGGTAAAGTAGATAGGCCTGCCTGCCCTCCCTATGCAATCTAGAGCAAATTGCCGAGAATTCCCTGCGTTGTTTCACTAGATCTGCAGAGTAATCCTGGAAGAGTAGAAGTCTAGAGTTCTCGAAAGACACTTCCTCCATCCTCCTATACGCCCTAAGGACTGCCATCTTAGTTTGAAAGTGAAGGAATTTTATCATTACAGGTCTTGCCTGCGCATTTCGATCCATGGCTGGTCTTTCTGGGCCTACCCTGTGTGCTCTCTCTACACTATGCACTAAAGTGTCAGTGGGAATCCCTATCAGAGATGGGAGAGTAGTTTCAACAAATTTCAAAATATCATTTGCTTTGATGGATTCAGGCAGACCTAACAGACGGAGGTTATTCCGCCGTGATCTATTTTCTAGATCGTCAATCTTTTGTTGGAGAGCTATAGTGTGTTTTCCCAATGCTACCAGCTTATTAGTGTTTATATTCTGCGTGTCTTCTAAATCTGACACCCTCCCCTCCACCTCCGACACTCTAGTCGAAAATTGTTTCACTTCCTCTGCAAGCGTATCCACCCCTTTTTGCAAATTTTCTATCTTGGGTAAGAAAAGCGTGGATATTTGTTTTACTATAGGGTGCGGGTCTAGGACATGGCTTTCTGGGATAGGGTCAAAGGAGGAAGCCTGTATACCCACATCAGAACCAACCTTAGCTCTGCGATCAGTGTTTTTATTCCTGCTAGCCATTTTGTTTGGTACTAGAAATTTCTCCATACACTAACAGCGGTCTATTTGCCGGCGTGGGTTTTGAACAACTATTCAGCTTGGTAAAATGCCCTCTACAATCCCTTCACAGCTCAGACAGTTGTTACACAAATTGGTCAATCAATCTATATAACATAACAATACATGTCAGTATGTACAATCAACACGTTATGAAATGCTATTCAACCTGCAAGACAAATAAGTGATTAGGGCAGCGTTCAGTATTTAGCCCTGCATGTGTTATCCATAAACTCCTCTCCCGAGCAGACCTATGATTACACAAAATGAGCAAGCAGTGCCAAAAGCATATCAATACAGTTCAAAATGTACCGTCCATATGTCCATAAATGCCATGCATCCTGCAAAATAAACGAGTGGTTAGAGCCTAAATTGCACACATTCAGGAAAGGAGGTGTAGTAATGACTCCTTTGCAGAGATCTAATTACAGGTCGTCTGAGATAATAATTAGAGGCTCCTGCAGATGAAAAGACCCTGTAAAAAGTTAATGTTCAGGCCTCAGTGTGCTCTCAGGCCCCTATAGTGCATCTTGCATCCAGCAGAATAACATGGAACCGGAAAAGTCAGTGTCTAAGGGCTAAGGCAAAACAGGGTTTTACTGTGTAGGTTCACTCCCCAGCATATGCACTCCGTATCACTTATATTTCCCAGACCTTTGAATCGGCCCAAGTACAGTCAATTTTTTAAGGGAGAAGTAGGTAGAGTCCAGTAAGCCCTTAGTGGATACTAGTATGGTGAAATCTGCAAGTGTTAATAAAGAAAGTCTCAGGGGGGAGCGGTTGTTCAGCAGCCCAGACAACCCTGTTAGTCCCTTTATTCAGAGGTATCCTATAAGAAAAAGTTCCAAGCCTCTATACCTCCTCACCACTATCAGGCTATTTATTGAAAAGAGAAAGATAGCTGAGGCCGTACGCCAGCACAGCCCTGTCTTACCAAGCACGTTCTCCTTTCGGCAGGCCTACCCGACTTGGGTCGCTCCCCTCCCTGCTCCGGTAGTTGCGATGGGAGTAAACAGAGCAGGTCTCAGAGATCGGGAGCTTGTTTCAAGGGCTCCGACTAATCTGGCCCTTGCGATGCACCGACAGGCTGTTGTAAGGCTGTGCCCTCCTTGGCTGGATCTTCAGTGCTGTTCGCGCCTTCAGCGCCACGTGGCTGCTCTCCGCTATACCTCCTCAGCCCGTGAGAATTAGAGAGGGGCAAAGCGCATCCCTCGGTACATGCAGTGGGTCACCAATACTTCTGACCGCTCAGTCTGGGGCTTGGGCAAGTACGATGCAGGCTGCTTCGCCACTCCTGTTCACCCTTCTTATTCAGGCCAAGATGGCCGCTGCTCTCCTTATGTCGCCTACCCGATTTCTCCTTCCAACACTTGTAGGGCGGACTTCAGTGGGGGCAGATGTATATCGCCTGCCTCTCTAGAGCCCGGACACGATCCCTGTCTAGGGCAATTAGGCTCGGGTTATGAAACTTAGAGGTAATTTTCACTTTACACTAGTAGCTGACACGGAGCTCTGTGCCAGAGCTGCTACCTCTAAGCCCACCCACCGGAAGTCACAAAACCCTTTTTACTCTTTAAAGCTCAAATGCTACTATCTTAGGAGAAAATTATATATATATATATATATATATATATATATATATATATATATATATATATATATATATATAAACAAAACAATTGCAACTCCTCCCCCATAATAACTTCACCCACTGAATACTCACCAGTTTGCAAATGAGTCTACATCAGTGATAGGTTTGCTCTCATTGCACACTTTTTCTTACCCTGTGGATAGTACAGGTATGGACATAAAGCCCCAGATTACAAATTACTAATGATAGCGCAGGTAACGATACACATTATCACTGGACTGCATTATCATTTGCCTTCAACTTGATATTACAAGTCCATGGTAAATCCCATTTACCAGAAAATGGTTAGCGTGCCCGACATCGCTTCTGCACAACCTATACTTTCAATACATATTGTGACTTGCTAAATTGTGCTAGTTTTACAAGTTGAAAGTTATAGATAGCTCACAAAAGCCAAAACTGTGCTGGAATATTTACCACGACTTGAGACCTGAAGTAAAGTGTAAGGATAAAAAAAATGTTTTTCACAAAACACATCAAAAATACATTAAAATAAACAATTACACTCATATATACACTTTTTATTAAAAAAACATAATTTATGCTTACCTGATAAATTTATTTCTCTTGTAGTGTATCCAGTCCATGGATCATCCATTACTTGTGGGATATTCTCCTTCCCAACAGGAAGTTGCAAGAGGATCACCCACAGCAGAGCTGCTATATAGCTCCTCCCCTAACTGCCATATCCAGTCATTCGACCGAAACAAGCCGAGAAAGGAGAAACCATAGGGTGCAGTGGTGACTGAAGTTAAGGTCTAAATTTAGACTTAACTTCAAAGGACTGGGCGGGCCGTGGACTGGATACACTACAAGAGAAATAAATTTATCAGGTAAGCATAAATTATGTTTTCTCTTGTTAAGTGTATCCAGTCCACGGATCATCCATTACTTGTGGGATACCAATACCAAAGCTTAAGAACACGGATGATGGGAGGGACAAGGCAGGAACTTAAACGGAAGGAACCACTGCCTGTAGAACCTTTCTCCCAAAAACAGCCTCCGAAGAAGCAAAAGTATCAAATTTGTAAAATTTTGAAAAGGTATGAAGCGAAGACCAAGTCGCAGCCTTGCAAATCTGTTCAACAGAGGCCTCATTTTTAAAGGCCCAGGTAGAAGCCACAGCTCTAGTAGAATGAGCTGTAATTCTTTCAGGGGGCTGCTGTCCAGCAGTCTCATATGCTAAACGGATTATACCCCGAAGCCAAAAAGAAAGAGAGGTTGTCGAGGCCTTTTTACCTCTCCTCTGTCCAGAGTAAGTAACAAACAGGTGAGATGTTTGGCGAAAATCTTTAGTAGCCTGCAAGTAAAACTTCAATGCACGGACTACGTCTAGATTATGCAAAAGACGTTCCTTCTTTGAAGAAGGATTAGGGCATAATGATGGAACAACAATCTCTTGATTGATATTCTTGTTAGAAACCACCTTAGGTAAAAACCCAGGTTTTGTACGCAGAACTACTTTATCTGAATGAAAGATCAGATAAGGAGAATCACAATGTAAGGCAGATAACTCCGAGACTCTTCGAGTCGAGGAAATAGCCATCAGAAAAAGAACTTTCCATGATAGAAGTTTGATATCAATAGAATGAAGGGGTTCAAACGGAACCCCTTGAAGAACTTTAAGAACCAAGTTTAAGCTCCATGGGGGAGCAACAGGTTTAAACACAGGCTTAATTCTAACTAAAGCCTGACAAAATGCCTGAACGTCTGGAACTTCTGCCAGACGCTTGTGTAAAAGAATAGACAGAGCAGAAATCTGTCCCTTTAAAGAACTAGCTGATAGTCCTTTGTCCAAACCCTCTTGGAGGAAGGACAATATCCTAGGAATCCTAACCCTACTCCATGAGTAATTCTTGGATTCACACCAATGAAGATATTTACGCCAAATCTTGTGGTAAATTTTCCTGGTGACAGGCTTTTGTGCCTGTATTAAGGTATCAATTACTGACTCGGAGAAGCCACGCTTTGATAGGATCAAGCGTTCAATCTCCATGCAGTCAGTCTCAGAGAAAGTAGATTCGGATGATTGAAAGGACTTGTATTAGAAGGTCTTGTCTCAGAGGCAGAGTCCATGGTGGAAAGGATGACATGTCCACTAGGTCTGCATACCAGGTCCTGCGTGGCCACGCAGGCGCTATCAATATCACCAATGCTCTCTCCTGTTTGATTTTGGCAATCAGACGAGGGAGCAGAGGAAACGGTGGAAACACATAGGCCAGGTTGAAGAACCAAGGCGCTGCTAGAGCATCTATCAGTGCCTCTTCTGGGTCCTTGGACCTGGATCCGTAACAAGGAAGCTTGGCGTTCTGGTGAGACGCCATGAGATCCAGTTCTGGTTTGCCCTAATGGAGAACCAATTGAGCAAACACCTCCGGATGGAGTTCCCACTCCCCCGGATGAAAAGTCTGACGACTTAGAAAATCCGCCTCCCAGTTCTCTACCCCTGGGATATGGATCGCTGATAGTTGGCAAGAGTGAGTCTCTGCCCAGCGAATTATCTTGGAGACTTCTGACATCGCTAGGGAACTCCTGGTCCCCCCTTGATGGATGATGTAAGCCACAGTCGTGATGTTGTCCGACTGAAATCTGATGAACCTCAGTGTTGCTAACTGAGGCCAAGCTAGAAGAGCATTGAATATTGCTCTTAACTCCAGAATATTTATTGGGAGGAGTTTCTCCTCCTGAGTCCATGAACCCTGAGCCTGCAGGGAGTTCCAGACTGCACCCCAACCTAGAAGGCTGGCGTCTGTTGTTACAATAGTCCAATCTGGCCTGCGAAAGGTCATACCTTTGGACAGATGGACCCGAGATAACCACCAGAGAAGAGAATCTCTGGTTTCCTGATCCAGATTTAGTAGAGGGGACAAATCTGTGTAATCCCCATTCCACTGACTGAGCATGCATAATTGCAGCGGTCTGAGATGCAGGCGCGCAAATGGCACTATGTCCATCGCCGCTACCATTAAGCCGATTACTTCCATGCACTGAGCCACCGTGGGGCGCGGAATGGAGTGAAGAACACGGCAAGCATTTAGAAGTTTTGATAACCTGGACTCCGTCAGGTAAATTTTCATTTCTATAGAATCTATCAGAGTCCCTAGGAAGGAAACCCTTGTGAGAGGAGATAGAGAACTCTTTTCTTCGTTCACTTTCCACCCATGCAACCTCAGAAATGCCAGAACTATCTCTGTATGAGACTTGGCAATTTGAAAGCTTGACGCCTGTATCAGGATGTCGTCTAGGTAAGGAGCCACCGCTATGCCTCGCGGTCTTAGAACCGCCAGAAGTGAGCCCAGAACCTTTGTAAAAATTATTGGGGCTGTAGCCAACCCGAATGGAATAGCTACAAACTGGTAATGCCTGTCTGGAAAGGCAAACCTCAGGAACCGATGAGGATTCTTGTGGATCGGAATGTGAAGGTAGGCATCCTTTAAGTCCACTGTGGTCATGTACTGACCCTCTTGGATCATGGGTAAAATGGTTTGAATAGTTTCCATCTTGAATGATGGAACTCTGAGGAATTTGTTTAGGATCTTTAGATCCAAAATTGGTCTGAAGGTTCCCTCTTTTTTGGGAACCACAAACAGATTTGAATAAAACCCCTGTCCTTGTTCCGTCCGCAGAACTGGATGGATCACTCCCATTACAAGGAGGTCTTGCACGCAGCTTAGGAATGCCTCTTTCTTTATCTGATTTGCAGATAATCTTGAAAGGTGAAATCTCCCTTGTGGAGGAGAAGCTTTGAAGTCCAGAAGATATCCCTGAGATATGATCTCCAACGCCCAGGGATCCTGAACATCTCTTGCCCACGCCTGGGCGAAGAGAGAGAGTCTGCCCCCTACTAGATGCGTTGTCGGATAGGGGGCCGCTCCTTCATGCTGTCTTGGAGGCAGCAGCAGGCTTTCTGGCCTGCTTGCCCTTGTTCCAGGACTGGGTAGGTTTCCAGGCCTGCTTAGATTGAGGAAAAGTTCCCTCTTGTTTTGAAGTAGAGGGAGCTGATCCTGCACCTGCCTTGAAATTTCGAAAGGCACGAAAATTAGACTGTTTGGCCCTTGATTTGGCCCTGTCCTGAGGAAGGGTATGACCCTTACCTCCAGTAATGTCAGCAATAATTTCTTTCAAACCAGGCCCAAATAAGGTCTGCCCCTTGAAAGGAATGTTAAGTAATTTAGACTTTGAAGTCACATCAGCTGACCAGGATTTAAGCCATAGCCCCCTACGCGCCTGGATGGCGAATCCGGAATTCTTAGCCGTTAGTTTAGTCAAATGAACAATGGCATCAGAAACAAATGAGTTAGCTAGCTTAAGTGTTCTAAGCTTGTCAATAATTTCAGTCAATGGAGCTGTATGGATGGCCTCTTCCAGGGCCTCAAACCAGAACGCCGCCGCAGCAGTGACAGGCGCAATGCATGCAAGGGGCTGTAAAATAAAACCTTGTTGAATAAACATTTTTTTAAGGTAACCCTCTAATTTTTTATCCATTGGATCTGAAAAAGCACAACTGTCCTCAACCGGGATAGTGGTACGCTTTGCTAAAGTAGAAACTGCTCCCTCCACCTTAGGGACTGTCTGCCATAAGTCCCGTGTAGTGGCATCTATTGGAAACATTTTTCTAAATATAGGAGGTGGGGAAAAGGGCACACCGGGTCTATCCCACTCCTTACTAATAATTTCTGAAAGCCTTTTAGGTATTGGAAAAACATCAGTACTCACCGGCACTGCATAGTATTTATCCAGCCTACACAATTTCTCTGGCACTGCAAATGTGTCACAGTCATTCAGAGCAGCTAATACCTCCCCAAGTAACACACGGAGGTTCTCAAGCTTAAATTTAAAATTAGAAATCTCTGAATCAGGTCTCCCCGATTCAGAGACGTCACCCACAGACTGAAGCTCTCCGTCCTCAGGTTCTGCATATTGTGACGCAGTATCAGACATGGCTCTTACAGCATCTATGCTCTCTGTATCTCGTCTAACCCCAGAGCTATCGCGCTTGCCTCTCAATTCAGGCAATCTGGCTAATACCTGTGACAGGGTATTATTCATGATTGCAGC
Organism: Bombina bombina; assembly: GCF_027579735.1. NCBI lineage: Eukaryota > Metazoa > Chordata > Amphibia > Anura > Bombinatoridae > Bombina > Bombina bombina. Next base: position 277,587,590 of record NC_069502.1, on the reverse strand, counting down.
CATGTCCTGCAAAGTAATCGCTATGGGCATCCCTGATGTACTTGGCGCCATATTAGCGTGCGTCCCTCGAGCGGGAGGCGAAGGGTCCGACACGTGGGGAGAGTTAGTCGGCATAACTTCCCCCTCGACAGACCCCTCTGGTGACAATTCTTTTATAGATAAAGACTGATCTTTACTGTTTAAGGTGAAATCAATACATTTAGTACACATTCTCCTATGGGGCTCCACAATGGCTTTTAAACATAATGAACAAGTAGTTTCCTCTGTGTCAGACATGTTTGTACAGACTAGCAATGAGACTAGCAAGCTTGGAAAACACTTTAAACAAAGTTAACAAGCAATATAAAAAAACGTTACTGTGCCTTTAAGAGAAACAAATTTTGGCAAAATTTGAAATAACAGTGAAAAAAGGCAGTTACACTAACAAAGTTTTTACAGTGTATGTAACAAGTTAGCAGAGCATTGCACCCACTTGCAAATGGATGATTAACCCCTTAATACAAAAAACAGATTAACAAAACGAAAAATATGTTTTTTAAACAGTCATAACAACTGCCACAGCTCCTACTTTTGAAGCCTTTTGAGCCCATCAGAGATGTCCTATAGCATGCAGGGGGCTGCTGAGGGAGGCTGAATGTCACAGTTTGTAATTTTAACTGCACCAACTGTAACTTTTATACTATAACAGTGAAAAGCCTCAGGAAAACTGTTTCTAGCAAAAATAAAGCCAGCCATGTGGAAAAAACTAGGCCCCAATAAGTTTTATCACCAAAGCATATATAAAAACGATTAAACATGCCAGCAAACGTTTTATATTACACTTTTATAAGAGTATGTATCTCTGTTAATAAGCCTGATACCAGTCGCTATTAAATCACTGCATTTAGGCTTAACTTACATTAATCCGGTATCAGCAGCATTTTTCTAGCAAGTTCCATCCCTAGAAATATGTTTACTGCACATACCTTATTGCAGGAAAACCTGCACGCCATTCCCTCTCTGAAGTTACCTCACTCCTCAGAATATGTGAGAACGGCAATGGATCTTAGTTACTTCTGCTAAGATCATAGAAATCACAGGCAGATTCTTCTTCTAATGCTGCCCTTGATAAAACAGTACACTCCGGTACCATTTAAAAATAACAAACTTTTGATTGAAGTTAAGAAACTAACTATAATACACTACTCTCCTCTTACTACGTCCATCTTTGTTGAGAGTTGCAAGAGAATGACTGGGTATGGCAGTTAGGGGAGGAGCTATATAGCAGCTCTGCTGTGGGTGATCCTCTTGCAACTTCCTGTTGGGAAGGAGAATATCCCACAAGTAATGGATGATCCGTGGACTGGATACACTTAACAAGAGAAATAGCATTTAAATATTATTAAAACATTTTTAAAAAAGTTAAAAGGGATATGGCAAGGTGTTTGACTGAAAAGAGCTCCAAAGTGCATATATATATATATATATATATATATATATATATATATATATATACATACATATATTTCTAAATATGTTTATGTATGTATGTATATATATCTATATTTGTGTATATATGCGTATACATGTGTATTTATGTGTTTAGATGTGTAAATAACATATATAAACATAAATACACATGTATAAACATACATAGATATATAAATACACTTTTGAGCTCTTCCCAGTCAAATAACTTGAAACACGCAATATCATTTTTAATCAATTTCAATGTGTATTGAATATAAATACTTTAAATTTCTATGTTCTTCAATAAGAAAAAAAATGTTTTTTTAAAATATATAAATATATATTTTACAAAAACTATATTCAGAAATATATATATATATTTAAAAATTAAAAATAAACATTTTCTTCTATGTGAAGAACATATATATGTTAAGTATTCCTAACTCACCTTAGGCTTAGCGCAGTTGATCTAGCGCAGTGTCGGGTTATCGTGCAAGTGATAACTGATATTTCTGTTTGCGTGCCTTTTATAAATCTATGGGGAAAAGGAGTTAGCGGGGTTGCGATATCTGAAGTCCTGAATTTAGCGTGCCTGAGTATTTCACTCACGTGCTAACGTTTCACTTTCAACTAGTAATACGTTCGCAAATCCGGTCGAGTTTAAATTTTAACTTGAGCACATTTAATAATTTACAAAAAAAAAATTGGAAATAATATATATTTATTTAAAAATAAAAAGAATATTTTCTTCTATGTGAAGAACATAGATATGTTAAGTATTCCTAACTCAGCTTCGGGCTTAGCGCAGTTGGTCTAGCTCAGTGTTGGGTTATCGTACAGGTGATAACTGATATTTATTTTTGCAGCTCGCCTTATATAAATCTATGGGGAGAAGGATTTAGCGCAGTTGCGATTTCTGAAGTCCTAAATTTAGCGTGCCTGAGTTTTTCACTCAACTGCTAACTTTTCACTTTCAACTTGTAATACGTGCGCAAATCCGGTCGAGCTAAAATTTTAACTTGAGCACAATTAACGCGACCAAAAAAAATAATTTAGCATGCCGCATAATCTGACCCATAGTTATTAAATATTCACAATTACAAAAATGTTCTCACACTATTAACATTTTCATTTGTCTGTTAATCAAGAAATCCCTCTTGGAAAGTTTTGTTTGACATGCTAACACATTTTATGTAGTCTGTTGAGGTCAAGCTGAATTAAATTCCAGCTATTTTATGTAATGGTGTTAAGACTGACATTGAACAGTTTCTAAAATGCCTGATATGTGCTGGGAGCCGGAAAGCATATTTTGAAAAGTGGGAGAGATTTTAATGAATGATTGAATTTCAGAATTGAATTAAATATGTTTTACAAGCAGATGGAAATTCTTCCACTTCTACTGTTGACATAAAGCAGCTGAATAAAATCATATATATTTTTTGGTGCAATTAAGAACACTGATTAACATTTTTAGTTTAAACCTCTATAAATGAAAGAGTCATTGAATTCAGAAGCAACATTCATAGGGGGAAGCCACAAACGCAGCTGAATTGGTCCTGCCAAACAGATGGGATCCTTGATTGGAATAACTTATTCTCAGTGCTTTTGTCTACCAGCCAGGACAAGGCACTTATTAAATCACCCCCTTTTGGCTTTAGAAGTGAGGAAACAATTCTCTACCTAGATTCATAAAATACTGTGAATATAATACAGTGTTGTGTTATATGTACTTCACTGTTGTATGTAATTATTTCTAGGGTTTCCATAGGCTATGCTAATGTTTCCTATTTTTCTAAGGGTAAAAAAAAAGCAATACCACAGTTTGGTTACCAACACAATTCATTGGGAAACCAAAATATTCTTCAAGTAAACAAAAGCATGGCAGGTTTTGTGGAAATTATTATGTAGACATTTTTACATATTCAAGATCTTAGTTTTGAGTGCAAGGCTAATTTTTAAAGAGATATCATTCAGAATAAAATTAAAGTATTATTCTTATGCAGAGAAGAAAAACATATTAAACATTAGAATAATACAAGGTTTTTAAAGCCTAAAATAGATTTGGTAAATGAAATGTGGTAATTAGTTTTTATCTGCTGCCAAAACCTAATCTAAACTTCACAGTGGTAGAATATATTGAAAAATATTTACCGGTATTTAAACTTTGTATTAGTTAAAGGGGCATTAAGTGCATTTTTTTTCTTTTTGTATTACAAAGAGAACATTTTAGAATGCATTTAATTTTTTGTTTTAAAAATAAATACATTACAACCAATCGACTAGATTTAGAGTTTGGCGTTAGCCGTCAAAAGCAGCGTTAAGGGGTCCTAACGCTGCTTTTTACCACCCGCTGGTATTTAGAGTCAGGCAGGAAAGGGTCTACCGCTCACTTTCTTTCCGCAACTCGAGGCTACCGCAGATCCTCTTACGTCAATTGCGTATCCTATCTTTTCAATGGGATTTGCCTAACGCTGGTATTACGAGTCTTGGAAGAAGTGAGCGGTAGAGCCTCTACCGACAAGACTCCTACCGTCAAAAAACGTCAGTAGTTAAGAGCTTTATGGGCTAACGCGGGAACATAAAGCTCTTAACTACTGTGCTATAAAATACACTAACACCCATAAACTATCTATGAAACCCTAAACTGAGGCCCCCCACATCGCCAACCCTATAATAAAAATGTTTAACCCCTAATCTTCCGACCGGAAATCGCCGCCACTTACATTATAGCTATGAACCCCTAATCTGCTGCCCCTAACATCGCCGACACCTACCTACACTTATTAACCCCTAATCTGCCGACCGGACCTCACCGCCACTATAATAAATGTATTAACCCCTAAACCGCTGCACTCCTGCCTCACAAACACTATAATAAATAGTATTAACCCCTAATCTGCCCTCCCTAACATCGCCGTCACCTACCTACAAATATCAACCCCCTAATCTCCCGCCCGCAATGTCGCCGCTACTATAATAAATTTATTAACCCTAAACCTAAGTGTAACCCTAACCCTAACACCCCCCTAACTTAAATATCATTTAAATTAATCTAAATAAATTTACTATCATTAAATAAATTACCTTTGAAATAAATCCTAACCTAAGTTACAAATACACCTAACACTACACTATCAATAAATTAATTCAATACATTACCTACAATTAGCTAAACTAAAATACAATTAAATAAACTAATCTATAATACAAAAAAAACAAACACTAAATTACATAAAATAAAAAAAAATTACAAGACGTTTAAACTAATTACACCTAATCTAAGCCCCCTAATAAAATAAAAAAGCCCCCCAAAATAATAAAATGCCCTACCCTATTCTAAATTAAAAAGTAATCAGCTCTTTTACCAGTCCTTAAAAGGGCCTTTTGCGGGGCATTGCCCCAAAGTAATCAGCTCTTTTACCTGTAAATAAAAATACAATACCCCCCCAACAGTAAAACCCACCACCCACATACCCCTACTCTAGCCCACCCAAACTCCCCTTAAATAAACCTAACACTAACCCCCTGAAGATCTCCCTACCTTGAGTCGTCTTCACTCAGCTGAGCCAAATTCTTCATCCAAGCGGAGTAAGAAGATGTCCTCCATCCGGTATAAGTCTACATCCAAACGGGGCAAGAAGAGGTCCTCCATCCGGTATAAGTCTTCATCCAAGTGAGGCCTTCTATCTTCATCCATCCAGAGCGGAGAGGAGCCATCTTCCAGCCATCCGACGTGGAGCTATCCTCTTCAACCGATGGACTAACGATGAATGACGGTTCCTTTAAGGGACTAGACATGTGCTGTTCGTTTCGGATTTATTCGGAAATTCGGAAAATTCTGTAAATTCGGAGATTCGGATCGATTCGGATTTCAGAATTAAAATACTTCCGAATCTACCGAATGAATCCGAAATAGCTGCCGTATCTCCGAATAAATCCGAATTAGCTCGCTAAAATTCGGCATTTCCCCATAGGAAACAATGGGGAGTTTCGGCTGAAAAAAACCTAACACCGCAGCCCCATTGTTTCCTATGGGGAAACACTAAATCTGCACCTAACACCCTAACATGTACCCCGAGTCTCTAAACACCCCTAATCTGACACTTATTAACCCCTAATCTGCTGCCCCCGCTATCGCTGACACCTACATTATATTATTAACCCCTAATCTGCCGACCGAATATCGCCGCCACCTACATTATAGCTATGAACCCCTAATCTGCTGTCCCTAACATCGCCGACCCCTACATTATAGTTATTAACCCCTAATCTGCCCCCCCCAACTTCGCCGCAATCTAACTACAAGTATTAAGCCCTAATCTGCCGACCCGATATCGCCGCCACCTACATTATAGCTATTAACCCCTAATCTGCTGTACCTAACATCGCCGACCCCTACATTATAGTTATTAACCCCTAATCTGCCCCCCCCAACGTCGCCGCAATCTAACTACAAGTATTAACCCCTAATCTGCCGACCTGATATCGCCGCAACCTAAAATTATAGCTATTAACCCCTAATCTGCTGTACCTAACATCGCCGACCCCTACATTATAGTTATTAACCCCTAATCTGCCCCCCCAACGTTGCCGTAATCTAACTACAAGTATTAACCCCTAATCTGCCGACCGCAAATCGCTGCCACTATAATAAATGTATTAACCCCTAAATAAACTAAAGTACAAAAAAAACAACACTAAATTACAAAAAAAACAAACACTAAATTACAAAAAATAAAAAAATATTACAAGAATTTTAAACTAATTACACCTAATCTAAGCCCCCTAATAAAATAACAAAGCCCCCCAAAATAAAAAAATGCCCTACCCTATACTAAATTACAAAAGTTAACAGCTCTATTACCTTACCAACCCTTAAAAGGGCCTTTTGCGGGGCATGCCCCAAAGAAAACAGCTCTTTTGCCTGTAAAAAAAAACACAATACCCCCCCCCCACATTACAACCCACCACCCACATACCTCTACTCTAACCCAAACCCCCCTTAAATAAACCTAACACTACCCCCCTGAAGATCTCCCTACCTTGAGTCGTTTTCACCCAGCCGGGCCGAAGTCTTCATCCGATGGGGCAGAAGAGTACATCCAGACCGGCAGAAGTCTTCATCCAAGCGGGGCAAGAAGAGGTCTTCCATCCATCATACAAGTACCAAAATACAAACAAACACTAAATTACCAAAAATAATAAAATATTACAATAATTTTAAACTAATTACACCTAATCTAAGCCCCCTACTAGCTATTAATATAGCTACAATATAACTAATAGTTACATTGTAGCTATTTTAGGATTTATATTTATTTTACAGGCAACTTTGTATTTATTTTAACTAGGTACAATAGTTATTAAATAGTTAATAACTATTTAATAACTACGTAGCTAAAATAAATACAAATTTACCTGTAAAATAAATCCTAACCTAAGTTACAATTACACCTAACACTACACTATCATTAAATTAATTAAATAAATGAATCCTATATAAAACTAAATACTTACATGTAAAATAAACCCTAATATAGCTGCAATATAACTAATAGTTACATTGTAGCTATTTTAGGATTTATATTTATTTTAGAGGCAACTTTGTATTTATTTTAACTAGGTACAATAGCTTTTAAATAGTTATTGACTATTTAATAGCTACCTAGTTACAATATATACAAAATTACCTGTAAAATAATTCCTAACCTAAGTTACAATTAAACCTAACACTAAACTATCATTAAATAAATTAAATAAATTAACTACAAGTACCTACAATTAAATACAATGAAATAAACTAAACTAAAGTACAAAAAAAACAAACACTAAATTACAAAAAATAAAAAAATATTACAAGAATTTTAAACTAATTACACCTAATCTAAGCCCTCTAATAAAAAAACAAAGCCCCCCAAAATAAAAAAATGCCCTACCCTATACTAAATTACAAAAGTTAACAGCTCTATTACTTTACCAGCCCTTAAAAGGGCCTTTTGCGGGGGCATGCCCCAAAGAAAACAGCTCTTTTGCCTGTAAAAAAAAACACAATACCCCCCCCACATTACAACCCACCACCCACATACCCCTACTCTAACCCAAACCGCCCTTAAATAAACCTAACACTACCCCCCTGAAGATCTCCCTACCTTGAGTCGTGTTCACCCAGCCGGGCCGAAGTCTTCATCCGATGGGGCAGAAGAGGACATCCAGACCGGCAGAAGTCTTCATCCAAGCGGGCAAGAAGAGGTATTCCATCCATCAGAAGTCTTGATCCAGGCGGCATCTTCTCTGTTCATCCATCCGGAGCGGAGCGGCAGCATCCTGAAGACATCCGACGTGGAGCATCCTCTTCTTTCTTGATCCGACGACTAAATGACTGTACCTTTTAAGTGACGTCATCCAAGATGGCGTCCCTTGAATTCCGATTGGCTGATAGGATTCTATCAGCCAATCGGAATTAAGGTAGGAAAATCTGATTGGCTGATTCAATCAGCCAATCAGATTCAAGTTCAATCCGATTGGCTGATCCAATCAACCAATCAGATTGAGTTTGCATTCTATTGGCTGTTCCGATCAGCCAATAAAATGCGAGCTCAATCTGATTGGCTGATTGGATCAGCCAATTGGATTGAAATTGAATCTGATTGGCTGATTCCATCAGCCAATCAGATTTTTCCTACCTTAATTCCGATTGGCTGATAGAATCCTATCAGCCAATCGGAATCGAAGGGACGCCATCTTGGATGACGTCCCTTAAAGGAGCCTTCATTCGTCGGTAGTCCGTCGGGAAAGAAGGATGTTCCGCGTCGGCGGGATGAAGATTCAAGACCCGGCTTCGAAGATGACCTCGCCCGGATAGAAGACTTCTTCAGCGCCTCTTGGAAGATGACCTCGCCCGGATGGAAGATTTCTTCAGCGCCGCTTGGAGGATCACTTCATCGGATGGAAGATTTCTTCAGCGCCCCTTGGATGATCACTTCTGCCGGTCCGGATGTCCTCTTCAGTTCCATCGGTGGCTCGGCTGAGTGAAGACGACTAAAGGTAGGATGATCTTCAGGGGATTAGTGTTAGGTTATTTTAAGGGGGGTTTGGGTTAGATTAGGGGTATGTGGGTGGTGGGTTTTAATGTTGGGGGGGTTGTATTTTTCTTTTACAGGCAAAAGAGCTGAACTCTTTGGGGCATGCCCCCACTAAAGGCCCTTTTAAGGGCTGGTAAGGTAAAAGAGCTTTGAACTTTTTTAATGTAGAATAGGGTAGGGCATTTTTTTATTTTGGAGGGGTTTGTTATTTTATTAGGGGGCTTAGATTAGGTGTAAGTAGCTTAAAATTGTTGTAATATTTTTTTAAATGTTTGTAACTTATTTTTTTTTATTTTTTGTAACTTAGCTTTTTTTATTCTTTGTACTTTAGTTAGTTTATGTAATTGTATTTAATTGTAGTTATTTGTAGGTAGTTTATTTAATTTATTTAATGATAGTGTAGTGTTAGGTTTAATTGTAACTTAGGTTAGGATTTATTTTACAGGTAATTTTGTATTTCTTTTAGCTAGGTAGTTATTAAATAGTTAATAACTATTTAATAACTATTCTAACTAGCTAAAATAAATACAAAGTTACCTGTAAAATAAATATAAATCCTAAGATAGCTACAATGTAATTATTAATTATATTGTAGCTATCTTAGGGTTTATTTTACAGGTAAGTATTTAGTTTTAAATAGGAATAATTTATTAAAGTATAGTGTAGTGTTAGGTGTAATTGTAACTTAGGTTAGTTTTTATTTTACAGGTAAATTTCTCTTTATTTTAGCTAGGTAGCTATTAAATAGTTAATAACTATTTAATAGCTATTGTACCTAGTTAAAATATATTGAAAGGTACCTGTAAAATAAAAATAAATCCTAAGATAGCTACAATATAATTATTATTTATATTGTAGCTATATTAGGGTTTATTTTAAAGGTAAGTATTTAGTTTTAAATAGGATTAATTTAGTTCATAATAGAAATATGATTTAGATTTATTTAATTAATATTTAAGTTAGGGGGGTGTTAGGGTTAGTGTTAGACTTAGGTTTAGGGGTTAATAAATTTATTACAGTGGCGGCGGTGTAGTGGGGGGCAGGATAGGGGTTAATAAATGTATTATAGGTGGCGACGGTGTAGGGTGGGCAGATTAGGGGTTAATAAATTTAATATAGGTTGCGGCAGGGTCAGGGAGCGGCGGTTTAGGGGTTAAACTATTTCTTTATTTTCTGCGAGGTGCGGGATCGGCAGGATAGGTGTTCATAACTTTATTATAGGGGGGGCAGGATAAGGGGTAACTAGGTATCATGTAGGTGGCGGTGGGCTCCGGGAGCGGCGGTTTAGGGGTTAATAGGTATAGAGTAGCTTGTGGTGGGCTCCGGGAGTGGCGGTTTAGGGGTTAATCATTTTATTTAGTTGCAGCGGTGTAGGGGGGGACAGATTAGAAGTGTTTAGACTCGGGGTACATGTTAGGGTGTTAGGTGTAGACAGCTCCCATAGGAATGAATGGGATGTCTGGCAGCAGCGAACTTGTACTTTCGCTATGGTCAGACTCCCATTGATTCCTATGGGATCCGCCGCCTCCAGGGTGGCGGTTTGAAAACCAGGTACGATGGGCCGTAAAAGTGCCGAGCGTACCTGCTAGTTTTTTTGATAACTAGCAAAAGTAATTAGATTGTGCCGCACTTGTGTGCGGAACATCTGGAGTGACGTAAGAATCGATCTGTGTCGGACTGAGTCCGGCGGATCAAACTTTACGTCACAAAATTCTACTTTTGCAGGTCTCTAGCCTTTGATAACTAAGGCAAATCAGCCTCGCCACAAATACGCTGCGGAATTCCAGCGTATTTGAGGTTGACGGCTTGATAACTACCCCCCTTTATCTACACCAACGTAAAGGTTTTTTCACTGTAAGACCAAATTGTTGAACTCATTACCTAAGGAGGTAGTAATTGCCAATACCTTAGAAACATTTAAAAATGGTTTAGATACATTTCTAGCTAGAAACAGAATTCAGGGATATGATTGCTTGTGTTTAATGGGATTAATTTAAGATCAACTGGAACTTTTATTGTAAGTATATTGAGATTTGTATAGGTTGAACTTGATGGACTTCTGCCTTTTTTCAACCTCATCTACTAAGTTACCATATACAGCACTATATATTGGGAAGTCATAATAATAATTAATATTATGACACATATCTACTGCAAATACTGCTTTCCCTTTTCTAAACCAAGTGCATTATTAATTTCTCTTATGAAACACTAAATATTCAAATAACAAATATAAGCATTTCTCTTGTAAGGTGTTTCCAGTCCACGGGTTCATCCTTTACTTGTGGGATATTCTCCTTCCCAACAGGAAGTGGCAAAGAGAGCACACAGCAGAGCTGTCCATATAGCTCTCCCTCTAGCTCCACCCCCCAGTCATTCTCTTTGCCGGCTCTAAGCAATCAGAAGGGTAAAGTGAATGTGGTGTTAGAATTGTAGTTTTTATTTTCTACAAGCAAAAGTTTGTTATTTTAAATGGTACCGGTCTGTACTATTTACTCTCTAGCAGAAAGGAGATGAAGATTTCTGCAGGGAGGAAGATGATTTTAGCATGTTGTAACTAAAATCCACTGCTGTTCCCACAAAGGACTGAGGAGTACAAGAAAACGTCAGTTGGGGGGAACGGTTTGCAGGTTAGGCTGCAATGAGGTATGTTCAGTCATTTTTTTCTAGACAAGACTGTGATAATGCTAGAAAGGGCTGATGATATCCCCATGAGGGAAGGGTAAGCTGTATTCAGAGACTCAGTAAGGAATTGCAAGCTTACATGACAGGGCTAGTTTATGCTGGTTGACACTACTTAATGGCAAACGTTTTTTTATGGAAAATATCATTTTTTGAGACACTTTGAAGGTTCCTTTGGGTTTCTTTCAGGGGTTGTTACCCACATGGCTATTATTAAAGCACTTAGGAGTGTTTCTTTAGGCCTCACAGCACCGGAGTAAGGTGGGAGGGGCCTAATTTCACGCCTCAGATGCGCAGTTTATTTTGACTAGAAGTTCAGGCTGTTTCACATGGAGGGTCCTGCTGCAGTTTGAGGACCTATAAGAAGCTTTTTCCCCACAAATCTGGTTCCTAAGGGCAGGTAGGGCCACAGCAGAGTTGTGGCAGGGTGCTGAAGGTTTTTTAACCGGTTTGTTGGCTTACTGTCGATCCGGTTTGGGCATTAAGGGGTTAATTGCCTTTATTGCTAGTGGTGCAATCTTACTAATGCTTTAGGTACATACTGTAAAAATTTCGAAAAATTTGCTGCATTTTTCACTGTTTTGCAAAATTGTGTGCCTTTTTTATCTCTTAAAGGCACAGTAACGCTTTTTTTCAAAGTGTGTTTTTTACTTGATTAAAGTGTTTCCCAAGCCTGTTTGTGTTACTACTAGTCTGTTAAACATGTCTGACACCAAGGAAAATCCTTGTTCAATGTGTTTAGAAGCCATGGTGGAACCCCCTCTCAAAATGTGTCCCACTTGTACTGATATGTCTATACACTTTAAAGAACATATTGTTGCACTTAAAAATTTGGCCCAAGATGATTCTCAGACAGAAGGTAATGAGGTTTGCCCGTTAACCTCTCCCCAAGTGTCACAACCAGTTACGCCCGCTCAAGCAACGCCTAGCACCTCTAGTGCGTCTAACTCTTTTACCTTGCAAGATTTGGCGGCAGTTATGGATAATACTCTCTCATTGTTTTTATCTAAACTGCCCATGTTACCTGCAAAGCGTGATAGCTCTGTTTTAAGAACAGATTATGAGCATTCTGACGCTTTAGTTGCCATATCCGATATACACTCACAACGCTCTGAAATGGGGGCGAGGGATGTGCTGTCTGAGGGAGAAATTTCAGATTCGGGAAAGGTTGCTCCTCAGACAGACTCAGATATGATGGCTTTTAAATTTAAACTAGAACACCTCCGCTTATTGCTCAGGGAGGTATTAGTTACTCTGGATGACTGCGACCCTTTGGTGGTTCCAGAGAAAATGTGTAAAATGGACAAATACCTAGAAGTTCCTGTTTACACTGATGTGTTCCCGGTCCCTAAGAGGATTGTGGATATCGTTACTAGGGAGTGGGATAGACCAGGTATTCCGTTTGTTCCCCCTCCTGTTTTTAAGAAAATGTTCCCCATATCTGACCCCATGCGGGACTCGTGGCAGACGGTCCCTAAGGTGGAGGGGGCTGTTTCTTCACTTGCTAAAAGCACAACCATACCAATTGAAGACAGTTGTGCTTTTAAGGACCCTATGGATAAAAAATTAGAGGGTTTACTTAAGAAAATTTTTGTTCAACATGGTTTTCTTCTCCAACCTATTGCATGCATTGTTCCTGTAACTACTGCAGCTGCTTTCTGGTTCGAGGCGCTGGAAGATGCGCTCCAGACGGAGACCTCAGATGAGGACATTATGGACAGAATTAAGTCTCTTAAGCTGGCTAATTCTTTTATCACAGATGCCGCTTTCCAACTAGCTAAGTTAGCGGCAAAGAATTCAGGTTTCGCCATTTTAGCGCGCAGGGCACTATGGCTAAAGTCCTGGTCGGCCGATGTGTCGTCAAAATCCAAACTCTTGAACATCCCTTTCAAAGCAAAGACCCTCTTCGGGCCTGAATTGAAAGAGATTATATCAGAAATCACTGGGGGAAAAGGCCATGCTCTCCGTCAGGACAAGTCCTTTAAGATAAAGAACAAACAAAATAATTTTCGTTCCTTTCGGAATTTCAGGAGCGGCCTCGCTTCATCCTCCCCTAATACAAAGCAAGAGGGTAACGCTTCTCAACCCAGGCCAGCCTGGAAACCTTACCAGGGCTGGAACAAGGGTAAACAGGCCAAAAAGCCTGCAGCTGCCTCCAAGACAGCATGATGGGGTAGCCCCAGATCCGGGACCGGATCTAGTAGGGGGCAGACTCTCTCTCTTCGCACAGGCCTGGGCAAGAGACGTACACGATCCCTGGGCCTTAGAGATTGTATCCCAGGGATATCTTCTAGAATTCAAGGACTCCTCTCCAAGGGGAAGGTTCCACATTTCTCATTTGTCTACAGACCAGACAAAGAAAGAGGCGTTCTTACACTGTGTAGAAGACCTACATACAATGGGAGTGATCCACCCAGTTCAAATTGCGGAACAAGGGCTGGGTTTTTACTCAAACCTGTTTGTGGTTCCCAAGAAAGAAGGAACTTTCAGACCAATCCTGGATCTCAAAATTCTAAACAAATTCCTCAGAGTCCCATCATTCAAGATGGAGACCATTCGGACAATTTTACCAATGATCCAGGAGGGTCAATATATGACTACCGTGGATCTAAAGGATGCGTATCTGCACATTCCTGTCCACAAAGATCATCACCAGTTTCTCAGGTTCACTTTTCTGGACAAGCATTATCAGTTTGTGGCTCTTCCTTTCGGGTTGGCCACTGCTCCCAGAATTTTCACAAAGGTGCTAGGGTCCCTCCTGGCGGTGCTAAGACCGCAGGGCATTGCAGTGTCGCCTTATCTAGACGACATCTTAATTCAGGCGTCGACTTTCCAAAGAGCCAAGTCTCACACGGAAATTGTAGTGGCCTTTCTGAGATCTCACGGGTGGAAGGTGAACATCAAAAAGAGTTCTCTCTCCCCCCTCACAAGAGTTCCCTTCCTAGGAACCTTAATATACTCGGTAGAAATGAAAATTTTCTGACGGAGGTCAGAAAGATAAAACTCTTAACTACTTGCCGAGCTCTTCATTCCATTCCTCGGCCATCTGTAGCTCAGTGCATGGAGACAATCGGACTAATGGTTGCGGCAATGGACATAGTCCCTTTTGCTTGGATACACCTCAGACCACTGCAACTATGCATGCTCAAACAGTGGAATGGGGATTATGCAGATTTGTCTCCTCAAATACAGTTGGACCAGGGGACCAGAGATTCTCTTCTCTGGTGGTTGTCTCAGGATCACCTGTCTCAGGGAATGTGTTTCCGCAGAGCAGAGTGGATCATCGTAACGACCGACGCCAGTCTTTTGGGCTGGGGTGCAGTCTGGGACTCCCTGAAAACTCAGGGCTTATGGTCTCGGGAAGAAGCTCTTCTCCCAATAAACATTCTGGAACTGAGGGTGATATTCAACGCGCTTCAGGCATGGCCTCAGCTAGCTGTGGCCAAATTCATCAGATTTCAGTCGGACAACATCACGACTGTAGCTTACGTCAATCATCAAGGGGGAACAAGGAGTTCCCTAGCATTGATGGAAGTAACCAAAATAATCAGGTGGGTGGAGGATCACTCTTGCCATCTCTCAGCAATTCACATCCCAGGAGTAGACAACTGGGAGGCGGATTTTCTAAGTCGTCAGACTTTTCACCCGGGGGAGTGGGAACTCCACCCGGAGGTATTTGCCCAGCTGACTCAGCTATGGGGCACTCCAGAATTGGATCTGATGGCGTCCCGTCAGAACACCAAGCTTCCTCTTTATGGGTCCAGGTTCCGGGATTCCCAGGCGGTGCTGATAGATGCTCTAGCAGCGCCTTGGTCCTTCAATCTGGCCTATGTTTTTCCACCGTTTCCTCTCCATCCTCGTCTGGTTGCCAGAATCAAGCAGGAGAGGGCTTTGGTGATTCTAATAGCGCCTGCATGGCCACACAGGACCTGGTATGCAGACCTAGTGGAAATGTCATCTGTGCCACCATGGACACTACCAATGAGGCAGGACCTTCTAATACAAGGTCCTTTCAAACATCCAAATCTAATTTCTCTGCGTCTGACTGCTTGGAGATTGAACGCCTAATTCTATCAAAGCGTGGTTTCTCTGAGTCGGTTATTGATACCCTGATTCAGGCTAGAAAGCCTGTCACCAGGAAAATGTACCATAAGATATGGTGCTTTAATATCTTTTTTGGTGTGAATCCAAGGGTTACTCATGGAGTAAGGTTAGGATTCCCAGGATTTTGTCCTTCCTCCAAGACTGATTGGAGAAAGGATTATCAGCTAGTTCCTTAAAGGGACAGATATCTGCTTTGTCTATTCTTTTACACAAACGTCTGGCAGATGTACCAGATGTTCAAGCGTTTAGTCAGGCTTTAGTCAGAATCAAGCCTGTTTATAGGCCTGTGGCTCCGCCATGGAGTCTGAATTTAGTTCTTTCAGTTCTGCAAGGGGTTCCATTTGAACCTTTACATTCCATAGATATTAAGCTTTTATCTTGGAAAGTTTTGTTTTTGGTAGCTATCTCTTCTGCTCGAAGAGTTTCAGAGTTATCTGCTTTACAGTGTGATTCACCTTACCTGGTTTTCCATGCAGATAAGGTAGTTTTGCGTACCAAACCCGGTTTTCTTCATAAGGTTGTGTCTAATAAGAATATTAACCAGGAAATTGTTGTTCCTTCTCTGTGTCCTAATCCTTCTTCGAAGAAGGAACGTCTGTTACACAATCTTGATGTGGTTCGTGCTTTAAAGTTCTATTTACAAGCAACTAAGGATTTCAGACAAACAATTTCATTGTTTGTTATCTATTCTGGTAAGAGGAGAGGTCAGAAGGCGACTGCTACCTCTCTTTCCTTTTGGCTGAAAAGCATCATCCGTATGGCCTATGAGACTGCTGGCCAGCAGCCCCCAAAAACAATTACTGCTCATTCTACCAGAGCAGTGGCTTCCACATGGGCTTTTAAAAATGAGGCTTCTGTTGAATAGATTTGTAAGGCAGCGACTTGGTCTTCGCTGCATACTTTTTCCAAATTTTCCAAATTTGATACTTTTGCTTCTTTGGAGGCTAATTTTGGGAGAAAGGTTTTACAAGCAGTGGTGCCTTCCGTTTACGGTACCTGTCTTGTTCCCTCCCTTCATCCGTGTCCTAAAGCTTTGGTATTGTTATCCCACAAGTAAAGGATGAATCCGTGGACTGGATACACCTTACAAGAGAAAACAGAATTTATGCTTACCTGATAAATTACTTTCTCTTGGGGTGTATCCAGTCCACGGCCCGCCCTGGCTATTAAGTCAGGTAGATTTTTTGTTTAAACTACAGTCACCACTGCACCCTATGGTTTCTCCTTTTTCTTCCTAACCTTCGGTCGAATGACTGGGGGGGTGGAGCTAGAGGAGGAGCTATATGGACAGCTCTGCTGTGTGCTCTCTTTGCCACTTCCTGTTGGGAAGGAGAATATCCCACAAGTAAAGGATGAACCCGTGGACTGGATACACCACAAGAGAAAGTAATTTATCAGGTAAGCATAAATTCTGTTTTTACTCTGTATAAAAAGATGTATGAAGCTTTTCTTTGTTAAGGAACATAAAGTAAAAAAATAAAAAAGCATGAGTCAGATGGACCATGTAACTTTAAACAACTTTCCAATTTACTACTATTACCTCATTTGCTTTATTCTCTTGGTATCCTTTGTTGAAAAGCATATCCAAGTAGCCTGAGCAGCAGCTAGCTGCTGATTGGCGAATGCACATATATGCCTCTTGTCATTGGCTCACCAAATGAGTTCAGCTAGCTCCCAGTAATCCATTGCTACACCTTCAAAAAAGTATACCAAGAGAATTATGCAATTTTGATAAGAGAAGTAACAAGGAAAGTTATTTATAATGATTTGCTCTATGATATTTAAAGAAAAAATTATTTTCATGTACCTTTTAATCTTTTTCCTTGCCTGCCCAACAAAACGGTAATATTGTATACTCTCCTCCTTTACAAGGGGTGTCTGCAAGGACAGACAGAAACAATAGAAAATAAATACCATCCCCAAAATTATATGAAAATGGGGTTTTCAGTACCATACTCTGCTCAAAGCATATGAGCTCTTTACACTACTGTACCAGCCATTAACACATATATTATAAGGTGCCATATCTGCTATGTGCAAGTTAACAGCATCTATCTAGGTCAGTCTTATAAACTTTGCTTATTTTTTCACCTGACTTCTCAGTGACATCTTTTTTCTTTTCTAATAAAAAGTAAGTGGCTTAAAGGGTCATTTGAATCTAAGTAACTTGCAACATTCACAGTTGTGAATTCATATTTCAGGTCCATTAATTATGATGGCACTTCAACACTTAAAATACAGTACAGTAGTCTCTGTCATTACATGCTGCAGAGTGATTGCTGTTACCAGTGACGAGTGTTGAAACACTTAAAAGTGATGCAGCATAGCTGTAAAAAGCTGTCTATAAAATATCACCTGAACATCTCTATGTAAAAAAGAAAGATAATTTACCTCAAAATGTCCTAAGTATTCACACCTCATTGTAAAGGACTTTAAGAAGCAAATCACTTCAGTATGCCTGTCCCAGGACCTGCAAGGGAGCTTGCCTCATGCACACTTATGTTATTTCCCTTTTCACTTTCAAGTGATTTACCATATAAGTATTATGTCCCTTTTTTCTAAAGCGATTATGTCCCTGGACAGACTGCAAAATAATGCACATTTTGCAAAAAAAAATGACAGTTTACATAAATGTAGATATTTTACAATGCAGTGTTTAATTGCTGATATATACTATGTATATATAAAAAAACATTTTCATATCCCTTTAAAGGGACACTGAACCCAAATGTTTTCTTTCATGATTCAGATAGAGTATGACATTTTAATCAACTTTCTAATTTACTCCTGTTATAATTTTTTCTTTGTTCTCTTGCTATCTTTATTTTAAAAGCAGGAATGTTAATCTTAGCAGCCAGCCCATTTTAGGTTCAGCACCATGGATATCGTTTGCTTATTGGAGGCTTACATTTACCCACTAATAAGCAAGCATAACCCAGGTTCTCAACCAATAATAGGCCGGCTCCTATGCATCACATTTCTGCTTTTTAAATAGAGATAGCAAGAGAACATAAAGTCCCATGGGTTTCAATACCATTTGTATGCCGATGACACCCAAATCTACCTCTCTGCGCCAGACCTACCTCCTTCCTTACTAACCCGTGTCACTAACTGTCTTTCTCACATCTCATCTTGGATGTCCGCTCACTACCTTAAGCTAAATCTCTCCAAAACTGAACTCCTTATTTTTCCCCCTTCCTCCAATGTCTCCACCCCCAAAATTTCTATAACTGTTGATAATTCCATCATTACCCCTACCCCGCACGCCCGATGTCTTGGGGTCACACTTGACTCAGAACTTTCCTTCACTCCTCACATTCAGTCCTTGGCTAAAGCCTGCCGCTTCCACCTTAAAAACATTGCTAAAATTAGACATTTCCTTACACAAGATACAACCAAGATTTTAATCCACTCTCTCATCCTTTCCCGCCTCGACTACTGCAACTCCGTTCTCTCTGGTCTACCTAGCTGCCGCATAGCTCCTTTACAATCCATTATGAATGCCTCTGCCAGGCTCATCTTCCTTACTCGTGGCTCTTCATCTGCTGCACCTCTCTGCCAATCCCTTCACTGGCTTCCTCTTGCCTCTAGGATTAAACATAAAATCCTCACCCTGACATATAAAGCTCTCAACTGCACTGCTCCCCCTACATCTCAGAACTTGTCTCTAGATACTCTCCCTCCCGTCCCCTTCGATCAGCTCAGGATCTCCTCCTCTCTTGTTACTTCCTCACATTCACGTTTACAGGACTTTTCCAGACTGGCCCCCATCTTGTGGAATTCCCTGCCTCGCTCCACAAGACTCTCCCCTAGTTTTAACAGCTTCAAGCACTCCCTAAGAACTCTACTATTCAGGGATGCATACAACCAACACTAACCTTTCCTAACGCCATTGCTTTCCCCTTGAACCCCTTAGATTGTAAGCCTATGGGCCCAGCTGTTTACAGATCGCTTCATAAGAGCCGACTACAACAGTGATACTCTCTGCAGGGCCCTCTACCCACTTGACCCCTACAAAAGCTATCCTGTACACCGACTATGTTTACAGCGCTGCGGAATCTGTTGGCACTCTACAAATACCTGATAATAATAATAATAATAATAAGAACGAAGAAAAAAATTGATAATAGGAGTATATTAGAAAGTTGCTTAAAATTGCATGCTTTATCTGAATCATGAAAGAAAAAATTTGGGTTCAGTGTCCCTTTAAGCTTACTATTAAATAGGAAGCATATGAAAATGTATGGAACCTTTTAATTCTTATCTGATAACAAAATCTTTGTTTCAATGTTTTTTTGTGAAAAAATTACATTTAATGCAATTTCATTTAATTAGAAACACAAATAAATGATTATCATGTGGTTTTCCATTGAATTCACACTGCTTTAATTTCACCTACACTTTCCATTGAGTGAATTTGACAGTGATTCCAGCCCACTATAAAAGAGTTTTTAGTCACATTTTCACTGAGATTTAATCTAATTCGACTTCTTAAAAATCTTTTTTTTTTTTTGAGCATTAAATCTTGGCTGTTCCCACACATTTTATTCAGTGTTAAAGTTTAGGCTGTTTAGGCTTAATAAATGCTGGCTCTGCGGCAGGTAAGTGTTTGCCAGGTCTCTAATAATAACATAAAGTAGCTGAATCCTGTGTGACATTGGATGTAATACAGAAATAGTGATGTTCCTAAATCAATTGTGGCTCTTCCCTAAAATGACAGATTTAAACTCTGTATATATCAGTACAGTGAGGTCTCTGAAAGACATAACGGGATATTAAACACTAAATAAATACCAGATATATAGCCTGATGATAATATGTAGACAATTTTTTTTAAATTATATTCATAGTTTAAATATTCAACAAAAATAAGTGTAAAGTTTTAATCTGCATAAAGCAATGGGTGTGCCGGATAAGTTATTCAATCAATTACTGTAATTATTTACAGCTGGAGAATTTGGCATTATGAAAGGGTGTTTCAATCGACACACACTTCATGTCCTGATTAATTTACAGTGAAGTTGATGAGCATGTTAGAGATTGTTTTATTATTACAGAGACACAGAGCAAGACGGGTGATGAAAGTTGCGGGGCATCAAAGAAAACGCCAGAGAGTGCTGAGGGTTTTCCTGCCTAGGATTGGTCTCCATGCCCTCAGTGATCGAGAGGTGATCAAGGACTCTCTCGAACCACTAACTGCAAGGACTAGGGCAATCCCTGTGATGGTAAAGTTACTATCGGTCCTCTATTTTTTTGGCAACTGGATTGTTTATTAGACTTCACAACCAATTACTGTGCATAATAAAGCAATATTAAGTCTGGAGTCTGCACTTCTACTTTTACCAGGAACTGGAAAGCCAAAAACATTTATAAGAAAGAGGGGCAAAATAAATAAGGAAAGGATAACGAAAAGTTTTTATTTTACTACATATAATTACACATTTTATATTACAATCTCTAAGTGTTTAATGCCTCTCTATCCTTTAAAGGGACAGTAAAGTAAAAATAAACATTCATGATTGATAGAAAATGCAATTTCTTTTTAACAACTTTCCATTTTACTTGTAGTACTTGTAGTGTACTTGTAGTGTAGGAATGTGCACATCATTAGCATTCTTATACAACAAAGTATAATATCACTATAATCATTGTTGGAAAAACAGCTGTCAGATATTTAAAGATACATGCACACTCCTGAGCTCACCTAGTATTACTCTTTATCAAAGGATTCCAATAGAACTATGCAAAATTGATCATTGAAATAAATTGGAAAGCTATTTAAAATGTCATGTTCTATCCATTCCATTCCAGTTGAATTTTGACTTTACTGTCCCTTTAATTTAGTTTTTTAATTATACCTGTTAATATTTTTAACATAAAGGAGAACATATATTTTGATCACATCTGGGTAATATAAAAGTCTATACTCATTTGAATTACATCTAAACCAAAACTACTTTTGCAATCAAATTAGCCAAAATTGAAAATGAAAAATTAATTGCCAAGGATTCTAAGTCTAACCCTAAAAGGTTCTTTAAGTACATAAATAGCAAAAAATCTAAGAAGGATAATATTGGTACATTAAAATGTGTGGAGGGTAGCATGATAAATAATGACAGGGAAAAGGCTGAGGTACTAAACCAGTTTTTTTCTTCAGTATACACAAGAGAGGAACCATTGAATGATACTTTGGAACAGAATAGAACATGCCAGTCCATACCACTAACTGGGTTTTGTTTAGAGGATATCAGGAAAAAACTAAAAAATATTAAGGTAAATAAAACTCCAGGCCCAGATGGAATACACCCAAGGGTGTTAAGTGAACTTAGCACTGTTATAGACAAACCTTTACTCTTAATTTTTCAAGACTCATTATCCTCAGGCATGGTACCCCAGGATTGGCGTAAAGCTGATGTGGTGCCACTCTTCAAAAAGGGAAGCAGGGATGATCCAGGAAGCTATAGACCAGTTAGTCTGACATCAATAGTGGGGAAGATATTTGAAGGGATTATAAGGGATTATATTGATGAGCATATTCGTGTAAACAAGATTATGAGTTCTAATCAGCATGGCTTTAGGAGAAATAGATCATGTCAAACTAATCTAATTAGATTCTACGAGGAAGTAAGTAAAAATATAGATAAAGGGGAATCAGTTGATGTGATATACTTAGATTTTGCAAAGGCATTCGATACAGTGCCACATGAGAGATTAATGCACAAAATTAAGGGACTGGGAATAGCTGAAAATGTTAGCTCATGGATAAATAACTGGATAAAAGATAGGGAGCAACGAGTAGCAGTAAATGGATCATACTCAGATTGGACAAAGGTAATCAGTGGCGTCCCCCAGGGATCAGTACTGGGCCCTGTTCTTTTTAATATTTTTATAAATGACTTGGAGCAAGGATTAAATAGCGACATCTCTATTTTTGCAGATGATACTAAGTTAAGTAAGGTCATTAGGTCAGAGCAGGATGAACTCTCTTTGCAAAGGGATTTGCGAAAATTAGAACTATGGGCAAGTGAATGGAAAATGAGATTTAATACGGAAAAATGTAAGGTTCTACATTTTGGAAGTAAAAATAAGCAGGCTATGTATTTTTTAAATGGGACAAGACTTAGCCAAACACAGGAGGAAAGGGATTTGGGAGTAGTAATAGATAACAAGCTAAAAATGAGTGCACAATGCAGGGCAGCGGCTTCAAAGGCTAATAAGATACTAGCATGTATTAAAAGAGGCATTGATTCAAGGGAGGAAAGCATAATTCTGTCATTATATAAAGCCCTGGTAAGACCTCACCTTGAGTTTGGAGTGCAGTTCTGGGGACCGATTGCTAAAAAAGATATTGCAGAACTAGAAAAAGTTCAGAGAAGGGCCACAAAGCTAATAAGGGGATTGGAGAAATTAACCTATGAGGAGAGGCTAGCCAAACTGGGTCTGTTCTCTTTAGAAAAAAGGCGCTTGAGAGGTGACATGATTACTTTATATAAATATATTCAAGGCCCATATACAGAGATGGCAGAAGCTCTTTTTATTCCAAGAAAATTGGTTCTGACAAGAGGTCATAATTTAAGGTTGGAGGAAAGGAGATTTAATCTCCTGCAACGGAAACGTTTTTTCACTGTAAGAGCAATAAAATTGTGGAACTCATTACCAAAGGAGGTAGTGAATGCCAATACCATAGATACATTTAAAAATAGTCTGGATAAATTTCTGTATATAAACAAAATTCATGGATATGATTGCTAGTATTAAATGGGTCACATTTTAATGGGGTTATTTAAGCTTAACTGGAGCTTTTTGTAAGTATTTTAGATTTGTATAGGTTGAACTCGATGGACTTCAGTCTTTTTTCAACCTTATCTACTATGTTACTATGTTACTATGTTACTATGTTACTTTATGTTCTATTCATTATGACATTAAGCAACATGAAAAAGTAAAAATATATTTGTACTAATGATATACATTTAGCAAGATATGTTGTACCCTGTTCTGTTAAATGTCTCTGATGCTCTAAATCATCATTGATGCTCTCAATCTCCATATAACTTAATTTAGTGGCTGTGTTAGGGTTTCCACCTCGGCCATGTTTTTCCTGGCCACTTATGAGTTACACATACTGTAGGGTGTGCAGGGAGGAACATGCATTGTGCTGATCATCAGCACTATTCCTGTGATGTCCAGAGGCACAATTTATGTTCCACCCACCTTACCCTGCAGCATGCGTAGCTCATAAGTGTCCAGGAAAACATGGCCGAGGTGGCATCCCTAGTCTGTGTGCACAAAAATAGTCTAACATTATTTCCCATCCTTTTGTGACCATTATCTCTCAACTTCAGTGTTTATCAATTCCAGTCCTTACGGCCCACTAAATGGATATTTACATTAAAGCATATTTCTCTGTTGCTATTATAATGGTATCAGCCCTGTCACTGGGTCCTGCTGTACTTCTATGTCCCTCACATTCTCAAATAACCCACTGTCACAGGTTATGCATAAAATGCAGGTAATTCTCCTCTAGCAAATTTGCTTTCATACCAAACTGTTTGGTTCAAATTAAAAGAACATTTATTTGCTATTTAATTTCCTGTTTGTATCTAGGTGAAAGTTCCACTTCCGAAGTAAGAATACGTATGACCATATACTTCCTCTTTCTGTCTCTCCAACTCATAACCACAAGGTTGCAGGAAGCAGATGTCAAACCACATGAAACGTATCTGCAAACATATGATAACTTTACCCAGACATATAATCACCATAATCAGCATATCTTAATGGTTATCATATATGTATTTGTATATGTATATATATATATATATATATATATATATATTTGTCAGACACTTACATTAATCATAGGTCATGAGTAATGATCCCTTGTACTATTAATAATATATAGTAATTTTGGATAACAGGAAGAGGATAGCCAAACATGGTCTTTTGTCGGCTGTAATAAATATATATAAAGCCCCCCAATCAAGATTAGAGAAGTTACACTCAGATTCAGCCTTCGCCTTATCACAGAGACCTGTCAAGATTGTTGGAGTGGTATGTAAATGATATATTACTATTGCAAGCATATAATTGTTAGTATACTCTGCATTTATAAGGATTTGTAATGAACAACTGATTTATATTATTGTAAATTATATTTCTAACCATAGTCTTTATTTCTGTAATATTTTGCTTACTGCATAATAAATATACATATTATAGTTTATTTACGCTCTCTCCATCCTTTCTAATTATTGCACTCACTATTTCTTATATAAGAAGTGAGGCAATTCTACTTATATAATATTGGAGTTTGGTCCCCTGATATTAAGAATACAGAATAACCATTCTCTAAGACCCTATAAGGGAGGAAAGGCATATAACCCATTGCAATTGGCGCCCGAACAGGGACTGGAGAGAGACTAAATTTCTTAATTTCTAAATATATACCTAGGTCCTCTTATACGTAAGAGAAGGTACTAAAAATATCATGGCTAATCCTAAATTTCATGAGGCTTAACAAACTGTTTAGAGAACAGAATGGGAGAGATGTTAATCAAGCTAAGGTTGTGACCCTTGAGATCCAATATGGTCTGTCGGGAGCTGAAGCAAGGTATAGCTTTATATTAGTAACCTTACAGGATGCTAATGGAGAGGTCTTAGACCGACCCACATTTCAGTTTAGAGCTGAAAATTTTGATCCTATAATCCATAGGATAGTAAATATAACCTATGATGATGCACAGTATGTCTTAGGAAGAGCCCCTGATATCCCAAGGTAACCCCAAAATCTTCTCTGTATAGCCCTGTAACAGATGATGAATTGCCAGCACAGGCTGCCAATGCAGTAAATGAGAGAAATAATTTACTTGCAGAAATTAGAATGCTTAGTCAGGTACTAACACAAGTACTAGCTAGAGGAACAACAGGAGCTGGAGGAGTACAAACCCCAACACTACAGTCAGTATGCATACCTATGTCTAACATAAAGGCTACAATAGGTCACATTCCACAATACACTAAAGCAATAGCCCTTTGGTTAAATGATAGAACACATGCTTTAGATGTAGTTTATCCAACTCCTAATCCAGTGCAGAAAAGAGCACTGATTAATGCTATTCTACCCCCAGGGTTATCTATATCCCTAACAGAAGCCAGAGACTGGAATACAGTCATTAGTACTATGTATGAGAAAACGCATGGCAAAGTAACTCTTGCCTCTTTAGCTGAAACCTTAGGAATTGTGAATAGAAGTAGTGGAATTGTTGCTGCTTACTCATTAGGATTGAGGTTCACAGAGAATAATAATGATATGGTTAGGGGTTGTCTGAAACTTCAGGTAAAGGGTCAGGGTCTAATCTTAGACATTGAGAGAT
Organism: Bombina bombina; assembly: GCF_027579735.1. NCBI lineage: Eukaryota > Metazoa > Chordata > Amphibia > Anura > Bombinatoridae > Bombina > Bombina bombina. The sequence continues at coordinate 277,561,897 of NC_069502.1, read as the reverse complement.
AGATTAGTGCAGTGCCACAGGGAGATAGACCCCAAAGAATGCCTGAAATACTAAGACAAATCTATATACTTGTAGGTAAAGACTTGACAGGAGAAGCACTAGGGGCTCCATGTACTAAGCCGTCAATTCATCCGTCATTTTAGACGCGGATAAACTCGCCGTTACTCGCCGCGGGCGAAATGGTGTCCGCTGTCACTATGTACTAATAATCCCCCAATAAATAGACAAGTCTAGCCCGCCGCGAGCAGTGGCGGATTATTGATAAATTTGACGCCTCGCTCGCCGCGACTAAGCTGATGTACTTAACTTTCAGTTGAATTGTCTGGCCAATTATTAACACGTGACATGCAAGGTGTCACGAACATCATAGTAGTCGCGGGAATAGAATTTTGCTCCTATAAAAGTTCAACTTATCTAAACAACTTTATTATTGTTCAAAAATTTTTGAAGAGTGATAACAGAGCGTTATTTTTGTAATATTTATTTACAATTTGGATATGGCTTCATCTGGATCTGATAATATATAAATATTAATATAAAAATAATTATAAAGATTGACAACTATACAATACAAATTTAAAATATAGATTACTCTTTAATTACAGTCGACAAATTTGGCGCAATTTATGTACATGGAAATGAGAGACAAATTAGACGCCAGTTATGCTGTACAATGCTGATATTACTGCCTTTTATATATGTCTAGACTGGCGTCTAGATTGACTTTCCTATTGTTTTGTACCTTGCCCGCCACCTAAAAGGTGGCGAGGCAAAAATAACGAGGTGGGAGCGGAAATTGTAGCGAGCGGACAAATAGATTTTTTAGTACATTCGTTTTTGGCGAGTTGGTGGTCAAATGTGTCTAATTACAGTGAAAAATGGAGAGGTAGCGAGGTTTGGCGGATAAGTACGCTCGCAATTTTAAAGATGCGAGTTTGAACATAGTTGACGACTTTGTACATATCAGTTTGCGAGTTTTGACGCGAGATTTGTTGCGGGTAGCTCGCTGACTGCTTAGTACATGGAGCCCTAGGAGCGAGAACTCGTGACAAGGAAACGAAGGGAGACAGGGCACCACAGCTGAGGAAGAATAAAAATACCTCACAAAAGAAACCTCAAAGGGAATATATCCCAAGGGATCGTTACACATCTTCATCCAGCTACCCGCAGGTCCCAGCTTATACTGGTGAATATAAACAGAGAGCCCCAACATATACACCACAATATGGGGGTACAGTAGAACAATATCTTGATGAGCCTTCTCGTAGGACATTAAGACCATTTACCTGTACTCCAGAGAGATATGGATTTGGTAATGGTAGTCTAAAATTTAGAGATAAGGCACAGGCTAAACCCCAAGAAAAGGCAAGTCGTCCTGAGGAACATGGAGCTACCTCCACTACTCCTGCCTCTACTAAGAAAGTAGGAAAGGTGAAGAAATCTCTGGTTTCTGTACCAGAGGAATTGTTTAATGATGAATGATACCATACTAAAAGTAGAATATAAGGGTAAGACTTACACTGGTTACTTAGATACACAAGCAGAAATTTCTTTAGTACAACCTAACATCCTTTTAGAGGAATCCCTAGACAATGTTACAATACACACCTTAGAAGGTGAGGGATCTTACCCCTTATATAATACTGAAGTTAAGATCAATGGCAAAAGAGGGCACATAGAATTAATGGAACACCCCAAAACTCACATTTTCTCATTGCATACAAGGATGTGGCACATTTTATAACACTTAAGCCAGTTGAAGAACTTGCTTTAACTATTCGCATAGATGTAGATGCTTTAAAGGGACACTCAATCAAAATTAAACTTTCATTATTCAGATAGAGCATGCCATTTTAAACAACTTTCCAATTTACTTCCATTAACAAAATGTGCACAGTCTTTTTATATTTTAACTTTTTGAGTCACCAGCTCCTACTGAGCATGTGCAAGAATAAGTGTGTATGCATTTGTGAATGGCTGATGGCTGTCACATGGTACGTGTATGCATTTGTGATTGGCTGATGGCTGTCACATGGTACAGGGGGAGTGGAAAAAGACATAACTTTTAAAATTGACAGAAAAAAAATCTACTACTCATTTGAAGTTCAGACTAAGTGCTATTGCATTGTCTTGTTATCTTGCATTTGTTGATTATGCAAATCTACTGTGTTGACTGGTCCTTTAATTAAACAACAACTTGCACAGACAGTTGTAAGTAATGTTAGATCCTTAGAAGTATGTTTACAGAAAAATTTTAACATTTTTCAAACATGGGAAAATCAGTCAGGCTATCATGAAATGATATGTCACCAAATAGCTACAGGTACAGTTGCACCTAAAAAGTGTGCACAACAGTATAAAATTAATTATGCAAACTGAGCTAAACTTATGGTCCAAAAAACCCTTCTCGTGGTGGGGCAGGATTCAGACTCTAAAGATGACTACATTACCTAGAATCCTATATATCATGCAGGCAGTTCCCATTAAGATACCCACTCCGTTCCTTTGTAGACTGCAGGGCATTCTAAACAAGTATGTATGGGGTTCGGTCAAACCAAGAGTTAGCAAAACGACACTGTATAAGCAGCAGGGAGAGGGTGGACTGGGTCTCCCCTGTTTAGACGTCTATTATAGGGCAATTAGTCTCCAGAGAATACTCGACTGGCACAGGAACTCTATGACCAAAGCCTGGGTATCTATAGACTCACACATATTACAAATCCCGAACGCTGGAACTTTGTGCTGGCTACCCTCATCCTATAGAAGTGATACAAAAAGCATATACCCCCTCTACAGTAGTGTTTTTGAAAACTGGAATAGAATCATTAAAACCCAACCCCACATTTCCACCTATAGATCCCCTATGTCGCCTATGTCTCCAAATGCTGAGTTTCTAGGAGGACTGGATTTCACAAAGCCCACATCAGCACATCCAGAAGTAGGACATACAATTCCTTTACATAAACTGTTGACAGGCAAAAGAGTGAAACCGCGTCAAGACCTACAACAATACCTGAACGGGGCATTTTCTAGCTGGCTTAAATACAAACAACTAATACACCTACTAGACACATCTGAACACAGTTCTGACTGGACCAGACCATTAACACCTTTTGAAACAAACTGCACGACACATAATACACTTAGACACTCCCTATCGTTAACCAAGTCTCTTTTACTGGCTCAACACACAACAGACTTACCGACTTTTACAAGCAAATGGCACTTAGAACTGAAAACTGAATTAGACAGGCAGACGTGGAAGTACATCTTCCACTACACCAAAATCTCATCCACTTCAACAAAGATGATAGAACTGAATTACAAAATTTTATCAAGATGGTACCTAACACCCACTAGGTTAAAAAGTATATACCCCACTACCTCAGACAAATGCTGGAGGGGTTGCGAGCAGAAAGGAACAATGCTACACATGTGGTGGGATTGTCCTGTAATACGCCCCTTCTGGCTTCATGTTGAATCCCTGATACAAACTATTCTCAACTCCCCCTTCCAACTAATACCTACCATAGCAATACTGAATCTGTTGCCAAGGAAAGTAGACTATTTGCGCCAACGTTTAATACAGTTCATCATCAATTCGGCTAAAACACTAATTGCTAGAAAGTGGAAGAGCTCAGTAGCCCCCACATGGAAGGAGCTGATAACTTATACTGACGACACACTAGTACTAGAAGAATATGGCTTCTTTAAAACCCAAAGACTTGACACTTTTCTAGACATCAAATTCCATTGGGACTCCGCTAGACCTGTGTTTATGGCTCAGACCCGAGACAACTCAATATAGCAGGGTGGAGGGAGATGTATTACTTTATACTGTGTTGTTTTTCTTCCTACCTTACTTCTAATTTTATGGTCAGCACTGGAAGGCTTTCAACTTCAAAAGGATAGGACTCAAACTTGTGACAATTTCAATCACTGAGACTAAATATATTGTAACAGACATGTTATTGTATTGTTTACTATATTGTATTGTTTGATTGTTTAAAACACCAATAAAAACGATTTATAAAAAAAAATAAAAAAATAATTATGCTGCCATTCCATACATCCAGATTGTAATAGATGACTTGATGAAACAAGGCATCTTAAAGGAACAGTTCAGTCAAATGAATACCCAGTGCCAAAACCTGATGGTACTTGGCGCATGGTACTAGATTTTAGGGAAGTTAATAGAGTGACACCTCCTGTGGCAGCTCAGAATACACATTCTCCATCCATCTTACATGGATTGAACAAGAGCACATAGAAACACTAGATAAAATACTAGTAACTCTTAAAAAATGCGGGGTATGTAGTGTCCTTGAATAAATCACAAATTGCTAGGCACACAGTTATATTTCTTGGATTTGAAATCTCAGAAAAAGGAAGAGGATTAACAGAAATCTATAAAGAAAAGGTTTCTTCCCTAAACAGACCTACTAATCTAACACATTCCTCCCTTTCTTTTTCTTAACCTCTCTGTCTTCCAGTGGCGTCACTAGGGTTGGTGTCACCCGGTGCGGTAAGTTATGGTGTCACCCCCCCCCCCCCCAGAAAGCAGACACACACAAAAACACAGGCAAACACACATACAAACACTCAGACACACTTAAAACATACTCAGATGCACACACAAACACTCGGAAACACACTCAGACACACACACAAAAACACACACACAAAAACACTGAGACACACACACACAAAAACTCAGACACACACTTACAAAATATGTAAACTGCACTGCATTAATTATAAAGCGCATGCCTAGAGCGGCTCCCTGGCTCAGCAGAGCATCAAATGAAAGATAAACAGAGCACTAAAGAAAAGTTTTAGGCGCAAACTATGAAAATTCTGCTCTCTGACTCTGTTCCAAGCCTGTCAGTGCACAGCCTACCGCTTCTTATGGCCAATCACCTCTGCACTCTGCCCACCCCCAGACCCCCCCCCCCCCCGCGACCTGTTCAGTGTGCACTTAGTGTACCGTAACCGTAATGGTCTGGTGGGCATCATACGTGGCTCCTTCACTTTAAAGACAGTGTCAAACAGTCATGCAGTCAGGTGCCAGGCATCCCCTCATGATTTGCCAGTTCCCGTTTAGAGAGACAGCACAGCAGTGAGTGACTCCACTGCTTCACATGTCACTGAGCAGTGAGCACAGATAGGCAGGCAGGTTTAGGCTAGCAGTGCAACTTTGCAAGCCCCAGGGCATGCCCACAACATTCATAGGGAAATTGGGCAGGGGAAAAGCAAAGTACAGACAAAACTATTTGTTGAAATTGCAGCACTGGCTCAAGGGGCAAAAAAATTGTGTGTCTACATCTTCCCCAGTCCCACCAATGTTCACAAATGCCAGCCCCTCTAATAAAAAAAAAATCTATGCATCTCAACATTGTATTTCTTTGAATTTCAATAAAATTAAAAAAAAAAAAAAAAAAAAAAAAAATTTTTTTTTTTTTTTTTGGTGTCACCCCCTGGAGGGTGTCACCCGGGTGCGGCCCGCCCCCCCCGCCCCCCCCTAGTGACGCCACTGCTGTCTTCCACCAACCCTCCCTCCTTTCTCTTTCACTTTCTCTCTCCATCCCTCCCTCTCTCCTACCTTTCTCTCTCTTTCTCTCTCCTGGACATAAAACCCAAACATTTTCTTTCATTTAAAAAAAGTTTCCAATTTACTTGTATTATCAAATTTGCTATGTGCTCTTGTTATTCTTTGTTGAACAGATATCTAGATATGTAGCATGCACATGTCTGGAACACTACATGACAGGAAATAGTGTTGCCCTCTAGTGCTCTTGCTAATGTATAACATTGTTGCAAAACTGTTGCCATATAGGGCTGCAGACAAATGCACTTACCTTCTTGCTTTTTAACAAAGGATAACAAGAAAATTAAGAAAATTTGATAATAGAAGCAAACTGTAAATTTGTTTAAATTTGTATGTTCTATTTGAATCATGCACACACGAAAAGACAATATTAAAATCCCTATAAATAATGTTGGATAAATGTTTTTAATGTATATTGTTGCATACCATGTTCAAACTACAGACATCATTTCATTAAGGCTAATTTACATCACAAAAATGATTTTATCACACATATTTAAAATGTTAAGCTTCTTGATGTATTAAAAAAAAGTTATAACCAATGTTCTTTCTAAACATTAACAATTATTTAGGATGTTTTACATTTTAGAAAACACAACTTGTGAAAGCAGAGAAAGATTTGTTGATTATGATGCTTGTTAATCGAGTATATTATATAATTTCACAAACTATGCATAATTAATCTCAATAGGTATTTTTTTTACTAACAGGTTGAATGAACAGCTCAATTTGCCAAATGTCCAATTTCCTCCAAGAAAATCTGGCATCTTAGCGTCAGGCTGTAATTTTATCCTTGCTTGATGAGGTTTGGGAGATTGGTGCAGGTGGCGTTTAAGGCTTCTGGAACAATTGCTTTGTAGAAAAAGATCATTTAGCAGCCCAACATGATACATTATCCAGTGCTATTTTAAACCCCACGAATTGTAACGTGAACTGCAGACAGCCTATGCAGCTGTGAAGTTAAAATAAACACAACACGTTACATTAGAATTTTGATTTCTCACGTATTAATATAAAATCATACATTGTGCTTATATTTTCAGCATGACAGGTGGTGCAAATCAAAGCAGGTTACATTAATTAGACTTTGAAACAACACAGGGCTTCATTTAAAGGGACATAAAACCCATGACTCAGACAGAAAATACCATTTTAAACAACATTCCAGTTTATGTTTATTATCTAATTTGCTTCATTCTCTTGGTATGCTTTGCTGAAGAAGAAGCAATGCAATAATGGGATCTAGCTGAACACATTGGTGAGTCAAAAACATGAGGCCTATATGTGCAGCCACCAATCAGCAACTCCTGAGCCTGTCTAGGTATCCTTTTTAACAAAGGATACCAAGAGAACAAAACAAATTATATAATAGAAGTAAATTGGATAGTTGTTTAAAATAACATGCTCTATCTGGATCATGAAAGAAAATAAATGGGTTTCATGTCTCTTGAAATACAGAAACAATTGGGTTATTTCAGACATGTTTGATGAAGTTAGAATATAGCATTTTTTAATTAAACAACAAATTATTGTTGTTTAAAATAACAGATAAGCCTTCATTACTCATTTCCCAGTGTTGCATAACAATCACTGTTATATGAATACACCTTTTTCCTCTATGATTACCTGTATCTAAACCCTTACAGACTGTTCCTTAACTCTCCACAGTAGTAAGCAAAATGTTATCGATATGCTACATATGAACTAGCATTGTTTAGCTTTTTTGCAAGATTAAAAAAGATAATAAAAACCACTGAGATAAGGGGAGGGCTATAGGGTCTTAGAAACAGGCAAACGTAGAGTTTATAAAATATAATAATATAACAATGTTGGCTATGCAAAGCAGGGGAATGGGTAGTAAAGGTGTTCTCTATGTTTTTAAACAACAAAAAAATCAAGTGGACTGTCCCTTTAAGCTCAATTATATAAGGGAAGGAACATTCAGTTACAGCTTACATGATCTTTAAAAGTCCATTCTTGTCAAAATTGACATGCACGTAGATAAATGACATCTTTGATTAGAATCATATTTACATATGTATATATATATATATATATATATATAGGGAAAAAATGTTTATAGTAAAAGTTTACAAAAAAATAGCTAAGGAAAAGCGGCTAAAAGAATACACTTGAAGCACTCAAATTCCACCAAAAAATTGTGTATATTGTAGGTTGGGGCTACGTCAACAAAAGAGGTTAAAAAATCCAAACTTTATTAGATATAGTTACAAAATGGGTGCATTAAAAACAACTAGAGACGATTAGGATGGATAATTAGATGGTTTCCTGGATAAAATCACACCAGGAAATAAATTAAGTTGGATTACTTAGGTTGGTCAAGAAATGGGGTGACTACTTATTGGGCCATTTATATTACGGCCCACACTAAAATAAGGGAATCAACCAAAGTATATCTGTTACTTGGAAAACAGTAAAGCAATAGTGTATAGTGCTTGGTGGGAACTGTAAGTACTGCACTGCTTAAATTTGTCTGGTATACAGTGTATCTGAGGCTGCCGTCTTGCTGATATAATGTAGAGAGCCAGTTGCTAATGTCACCGTCCGTGATTGTTTACCACCATAATGGGGAATTATCATAAGTGGTTAATGGGTATATTCCACTAGTAGTGCTCTCTTGTAAGGTTTGTATATAAGAAGCTGCCTTTATAATTTACACTCATGTGATCCAATAAATATGCATTACTTTTAAATTCATTCCATTACCATATTCAGTGAAAAAAAGGGGGGGGGATTGTAATAATTGTTGCAATTACTGCAATGTAGCATTTATAGTAAAGAGTTTCAAGTGCTGTAATCCGCAACATATATATCCCCTTATGATTTTAACACACTGTGCCTTATGTTGGAAGTGAGTGTTAAACACCCTAAGTGGGTTGTGTATTGCTGCTTACGTTAGATACATAAAACATTTCTCAATATTAGGATATAAACATATCTATAGTGGAAATATGTGGTTACCAAATGTAACCTGTCCATATAGTAAGTTACGGTAGTAAAGAGTATATAACGCGGCTCTATATTCAAACGCCCACATGATTTAATAAATACAGATTACTGTATCGTGCAGTACTTTTGTACTTATGTCGCCTTGTAATTCGTGTATATAGTTTAGGATATGGGTATTGGTCACGGAGTCTATTAAATTTTTGGCAAAGTATATTGTTAATGGCTTTGTTACAGCTGTCTATGCAGGACCTCCCGCATACATCATAATAAATAGGTTTGTGTTGCATTTAAAGTTTACGCATTAGAGACGCTTAGTGATTCTCCGTAGTTAAGCATACACATGTTAAAACACAAACCTATGTGATACGATGTATGTGTGCGGTCCTGCATAGACAGCCGTAACAAAGCCATTAACGATATACTGTGCCACAAATTTAATAGACTCCATTGCCAATACCCATATCCTAAACTATATACACGAATTACAAGGCGACATAAGTACAAAAGTACTGCACGATACAGTAATCTGTATTTATTAAATCACGTGGGCGGTTGAATATAGAGCCGCATTATATACTCTTTACACAGTAACACTTGGGCCACTACCGTAACTTACTATATGGACAGGTTACATTTGGTAACCACATTTCTTTCATGTAATTGGCAAGAGTCCATGAGCTAGTATGGGATATACAATCCTACCAGGAGGGGCAAAGTTTACCAAACCTCAAAATGCCTATAAATACACCCCTCATTACACCCACAATTCAGTTTTACAAACTTTGCCTCCTATGGAGGTGGTGAAGTAAGTTTGTGCTAAGATTTCTATGTTGATATGCGCTTCTCATTGTTGAAGCCCGATTCCTCTCAGAGTACAGCGAATGTCAGAGGGACGTGAAGGGAGTATCACTTATTTGAATACGATGATTTCCCTAATGGGGGTCTATTTCATAGGTTCTCTGTTATCGGTCGTAGAGATTCATCTCCTACCTCCCTTTTCAGATCCACAATATACTCTCAATTTACCATTACCTCTACTAATAACTGTTTTAGTACTGGTTTGGCTATCTGCTATATGTGGATGGGTGTCTTTTGGAAAGTATGTTTTTTATTACTTAAGACACCTCAGCTATGGTTTGACACTTTATGCATTTATATAAAGTTCTAAATATATGTATTGTACTTATATTTGCCATGAGTCAGGTTCATGTATTTCCTTCAGCAGACTGTCAGTTTAATATTTGGGGAATTTAAACATTTTAAGAAATGTATTTCTTACCTGGGGTTTAGTCTTTTTTTTTCAATTGACTACTTCTTGCTATTGCGGGAATTAGGCCCGCAGATGTGTCAAATGCTAAACTTTTTCTTGGCGCGAAAATATTTTTGGCGCGAAAAAATACGTTTATGACGCAACTTCGTCATTTCCGGCGTCATACGTGACGCAGAGACCTTTCACACGGCGGCGTCATTAGTGATGCGAGTGTGTCATTTCCGGTTATTTTTGGTGCCAAAAAAGTTTACAATACATTGTGCGTGATTCTTGTCGCCAAATTTTTTTCATTATTTCAATACCCCATTGATGTTTGCCTCTTGCTTTTTTCTCTATCAGAGGCCTATGCTTTTGCATTTTTTCCCATTCCTGAAACTGTCATATAAGGAAATAGTTAATTTTGCTTTATATGTTGTTTTTTCTCTTACATTGAGCAAGATGTCCCAATCTGATCCTGTCTCAGAAGTTTCTGCTGGAACATTGCTGCCTGACATCAGGTCTACCAAAGCTAAGTGCATTTGTTGTAAAATTGTAGAAATTATTCTACCAAATGTCATTTGTAATAGTTGTCATGATAAACTTTTACATGAAGATAGTGTTTCCATCAGTAATAGTACATTGCCAGTTGCAGTTCCTTCAACTTCTAATGTACATGATATACCTGTAAATTTTAAAGAATTTGTTTCTGATTCTATTCTGAAGGCTTTGTCTGCATTTCCACCTTCTAATAAACGTAAAAGGTCTTTTAAAACATCTCATTTAGCTGATGAAATTTCAAATGACCAGCAACATAATAATTTATCCTCTTCTGATGAGGATCTATCTGATTCAGAAGATCCTTCCTCAGACACTGACACTGACAAATCTACTTATTTATTTAAAATAGAGTATATGCGTTTTTTATTAAAAGAAGTGTTAATTACTTTGGATATTGAGGTAACCAGTCCTATTGACGTTCAGTGTAATAAACGTTTAAATGCTGTTTTTAAACCTCCTGTGGTTTCCCCAGGGTTTTTTTCCTATTCCTGAGGCTATTTCTGACATTATTTCTAGGGAATGGAATAAGCCAGGTACTTCTTTTTTTCCTTCTTCAAGGTTTAAAAAATTGTATCCTTTACCAGCAAAATCTATAGAGTTTTGGGAAAAAATCCCCAAAGTTGATGGGGCTATTTCTACTCTTGCTAAACGTACCACTATTCCTATGGAAGATAGTACTTCCTTTAAGTATCCTTTAGATAGGAAGCTTCAATCTTATCTAAGGAATGCCTATTTATATTCAGGTCATCTTCTCAGACCTACTATTTCTTTGGCTGATGTTGCGGCTGCCTCAACTTTTTGGTTGGAGAATTTAGCGCAACGAGAATTGGATCCTGACATATCTAGCATTACTCGCTTACTGCAACATGCTAATCATTTTATTTGTGATGCCATTTTTGATATTATCAAAATTGATGTTAGATCCATGTCTTTAGCTGTATTAGCTAGCTAGAAGAGCTTTGTGGCTTAAATCTTGGAATGCTGATATGACATCTAAATCTAGATTACTATCTCTTTCTTTCCAAGGCAATAATTTATTTGGTTCTCAGTTGGATTCTATTATTTCAACTATCACTGGAGGAAAAGGAGTTTTTCTGCCTCAGGATAAAAAACCTAAGGGTAAATCTAAGGCTTCTAACCGTTTCGTTCCTTTCATCAGAATAAGGAACAAAAACTCAATCCTCCTCCCAAGGAATCTGCTTCCAATTGGAAGCCTTCCTCAAATTGGAATAAATCCAAGCCATTTAGGAAACCAAAGTCTGCCCCTAAGTCCGCATGAAGGTGCGGCCCTCATTCCAGCTCAGCTTGTAGGGGGCAGATTAAGGTTTTTCAAGGATATTTGGATAAAATCTGTCCAAAATCATTGGATTCAGAGCATTGTCTCTCAAGGGTATCGAATAGGATTCAGAATAAGACCTCCTGTGAGAAGATTTTTTTCTCTCACGCATCCCTGTAAATCCAGTAAAAGCTCAGGCTTTTCTGAAGTGTGTTTCAGACCTGGAGTCTTCAGGGGTAATCATGCCAGTTCCTCCTCAGGAACAAGGTTTGGGGTTTTATTCAAACCTTACAGCTCCAAGGATCTTTTCAAAGGTTCTGGGTGCCCTATTATCTGTAATCAGAGAACAGGGTATTGCGGTGTTTCCTTATTTGGACGATATCTTGGTACTAGCTCAGTCTTTACATACTGCAGAATCTCACACGAATCAACTAGTGTTGTTTCTTCAGAAACATGGTTGGAGGATCAATTTACAAAAAGTTTCTTGATTCCTCAGACAAGGGTCACCTTTTTAGGCTTCCAGATAGATTCAGTGTCCATGACTCTGTCTCTAACAGACAAGAGATGTTTAAAATTGGTCGTAGCATGCCGGCACCTTCAGTCTCAGTCATTCCCTTCAGTGGCTATGTGCATGGAAGTTTTAGGTCTCATGACTGAAGCATCGGACACAATCTCCTTTGCTCATTTTCACATGAGACCTCTAAAGCTTTGCATGCTGAATCAATGGTGCAGGGATTATACAAAGATATCACAATTAATATCCTTGAATCCCAATGTACGACACTCTCTGACATGGTGGATAGATCACCATCGTTTGGTTCATGGGGCTTCTTTTGTTCGGCCAACCTGGACTGTGATCTCAACAGATGCGAGTCTTTCAGGTTAGGGAGCTGTTTGGGGATCTCTGACAGCACAAGGGGTTTGGAAATCTCAAGAGGCGAGATTACCAATAAATATTTTAGAACTCCGTGCAATTCTCAGGGCTCTTCAGTTTTGGCCTCTGCTAAAGAGAGAACCGTTCATTTGTTTTCAGACAGACAATATCACAACTGTGGCTTATGTCAATCATCAGGGTGGGACTCACAGTCCCCAAGCTATGAAAGAAGTATCTCGGATACTTGCTTGGGCGGTATCCAGCTCCTGTCTAATCTCTGCGGTGCATATCCCAGGTGTCGACAATTGGGAGGTGGATTATCTCAGCTGCCAGACTTTACATCCAGGGGAGTGATCTCTCTATCCAGATGTGTTTTCTCAGATTGTTCAGATGTGGGGTCTTCCAGAGATAGATCTCATGGCCTCTCATCTAAACAAGAAACTTCCCAGATACCTGTCCAGGTCCAGGGATGTTCAGGCGGAAGCAATGGATGCACTGACACTTCCTTGGTGTTCTCATCCTGCTTACATCTTCCCGCCTCTAGTTCTCCTTCCAAGAGTGATCTCCAAAATCATCATGGAACAGTCTTTTGTGCTGCTGGTGGCTCTAGCATGGCCACACAGGTTTTGGTATGCGGATCTGGTTCGGATGTCCAGTTGCCCGCCTTGGCCACTTCCGTTACGGCCGGACCTACTATCTTAAGGTCCGTTTTTCCATCAGGATCTCAAATCATTAAATTTGAAGGTATGGAAATTGAACGCTTAGTTCTAAGTCATAGAGGTTTCTCTGACTCAGTGATTAATACTATGTTACAAGCTCGTAAATCTGTCTCTAGAAAGATTTATTATAGAGTTTGGAAGACTTACATTTCATGGTGTTCTTCTCATAAATTCTCCTGGCATTCTTTTAGAATTCCTAGAATTTTACAGTTTCTTCAGGATGGTTTGGATAAGGATTTGTCTGCAAGTTCCTTGAAAGGTCAAATCTCCGCTCTTTCTGTTTTATTTCACAGAAAGATTGCTATACTTCCTGATATTCACTGTTTTGTACAGGATTTAGTTCGTATTAAGCCTGTCATTAAATCAATTTCTCCTCCTTGGAGTCTTAATTTGGTTCTGAAGGCTTTACAGGCTCCTCCATTTGAGCCTAGGCATTATTTGGACATTAAACTACTTTCTTGGAAAGTGTTGTTCCTTTTGGCTATCTCTTCTGCTAGAAGAGTTTCTGAGCTATCTGCTCTTTCTTGTGAGTCTCCTTTTTCTGATTTTTCATCAGGATAAGGCAGTTTTGCGGACTTCTTTTCAAATTTTAACTAAGGTTGTAAATTCTAACAACATTAGTAGAGAAATTATTGTCGCTTCCTTATGTCCTAATCCTAAGAATTCTTTGGAGAGATCCTTACATTTTTTGGATGTGGTAAGAGCTTTGAAATATTATGTGGAAGCTACTAAAGATTTCAGGAAGACTTCCAGTCTATTTGTTTTATTTTCTGGTCCTAGGAAAGGTCAGAAGGCTTCTGCTATTTCCTTGGCTTCTTGGTTGAAACTTTTGATTCATCAAGCTTATTTGGAGTTGGGTCAGGCCCCGCCTCAGAGAATTACAGCTCATTCTACTAGATCAGTCTCCACTTTGTGGGCTTTTAAGAATGAAGCTTCAGTTGATCAGATTTGCAAAGCGGCGACTTGGTCCTCTTTGCATACATTTACTAAATTCTACCGTTTTGATGTATTTGCTTCTTCGGAAGCAGTTTTTGGTAGAAAAGTTCTTCAGGCAGCTGTTTCAGTTTGATTCTTCTGCTTTTGTTTTAAGTTTTTTTCTTTCAAAAATGAAATAAACTTATTTTTTTGGGTTGTGGATTAATTTTTTCAGCTGAATATGGCTGTTTTTATTTTTATTCCCTCCCTCTCTAGTGACTCTTGAGTGGAAGACTCCACATCTTGGGTATTGATATCCCATATGTCACTAGCTCATGGACTCTTGCCAATTACATGAAAGAAAACATAATTTATGTAAGAACTTACCTGATAAATTCATTTCTTTCATATTGGCAAGAGTCCATGAGGCCCACCCTTTTTATGGTGGTTATGATTTTTTGTATAAAGCAAATTTCCTTTGTTGATGCTTTTTACTCCTTTTTTTATCACCCCACTGCTTGGGTATTCGTTAAACTGAATTGTGGGTGTGGTGAGGGGTGTATTTATAGGCATTTTGAGGTTTGGGAAACTTTGCCCCTCCTGGTAGGATTGTATATCCCATATGTCACTAGCTCATGGACTCTTGCCAATATGAAAGAAATGAATTTATCAGGTAAGTTCTTACATAAATTATGTTATTTCCACTATAGATACATTTATATCCTAATATTGAGAAGTGTTTTATGTATCTAACGTAAGCGGCAATACACAACCCACTTAGGGTGTTTATCACTCACTTCCAACATAAGGCACAGTGTATTAAAATCATAAGGGGATATATATGTTGCCGATTACAACACTTGAAACTCTTTACTATAAATGCTACATAGCAGTAATTGCAACAATTACAATCCCCCCCCTTTTTTCACTGAATATGGTAATGGAATGAATTTAAAAGTAATGCATATTGGGGGGGCGGAGCCAACTGCCATCGCAGCAAGACGCACATATCAAGAGTTCCTGCTATATGCAATGCTTTTACAAATATATCACACATATTTTATCTACTTTTTATCTACTTCTGACTTTATCTTGGAGATTCTTATGGAAAGTTATCTCCTGCATGCTACTTGGGGACCTTTGCAGCGCTAAATAGCTTGATTTTTGCAATCCCTGCTTTCTACCTCTTATTGTGATACAGAGTGTAGGAATACATGGCTGCGCTTTTTTTATAACAGCTAAAAGAACTACTGAACTGCCACAACAAGCTCTTTTGGCTGCAGTGACAGAGGCTTTTAAGCCCCTTGTGACCCACACTTCTGTTCCGGCTGCCCTAATCGCCGGCGAAGATAACCAAGGAGAGGATACAGCAGGCCCGCGAAAGTCGCCATCTTTAATCCTACCTCAAGGTCATTCCTCATTGTGCTATGATGGAAAGGAGATGCACGACGCCAGTGTGGAGTTGAACTCCGCTACTAAACTACAGGATTCTCAACCAGATGCGCCCTATAGCGGATTAAAAGACTTGTGACTGGCACTCACTCTTCAATATGTTAAGGGGCTGATCAGTGCGCGTGGCCCGCGCGTGACTACCATCTGCCAACTAACTTGCCGACACCTATTTGGGGAGCAGGAAGCAGGTCCTATCATCAATCCATAGCTGGAAGGCCTTGGTGCATGGACTTCACAGCTGTGTGGGACTATTCAAAATCTGATCCCCGGTGCTGACTGGTGGCTATTGCTGAGGCTCCCGTGGCAAGTAAAAATAACGTCCTGTGGCCTAAGAAAAGGGATCGGTTAGTCTGGGTGTGCATTTAGCGCCCATAAGGGGAGAGCCACTTGTGGGATCTGGGACCCCTAAATAGTCTTGAAACAATTTGAACTATCCAGCTCTAGCTTATACTTATACATTGCCCATATGTCTGGACACTCGCTGCAAGTGTATTTGTATCCCATTCCCTTTCTGACTATGGACATTTATCAGGTTACTGTCACGAGTGAACTGAACGGTAGCAACTGAGACTGGTATACAGTGTAAACAATACTTATATTTGTTGTGAATGTCACTACCCAAAGTTTATATGTTAGGATGGTTTATCTTGTTGAGCTATACTAAAGTGTTTTCTTATACTCCCTTGCATATTTATGTGTTGGACCCAATAGCACATGTGTAGTACAGCTGAAGTTAGACACTATAATAGTTATTATCCTTTTGAAATATCCCTGTGAAGCTCTAATGGAGGTGTGCACTGTTTCACTAGTTTCTATGATGTTATGACATGTTAATTGAGTTTGATATTTTTATATTCAAGTGTCTTCATTTCATATTCTGAGAATACTTTACAGCAGGGAAGCCTCACTAGCTATATTAAATCCAGTCTATGTTAGGCATTTAATGTATGACACCCTAAACAATTCGCCACAGTTAAGACACTTTCATACCTAACATTATGTAGTGTGGGGGAATCTGTAGCCATGTTTGTGTTACCTCCATTGTGGTACACCTAATTATATTTGAGCACCAGTATTCTCTAGGGAAGTGGGGCTATGAGTTGTGTGGGCCATTGCTTCAGTACTCTGGGGTTAATTTGATTCCTGCGGTCAGCGGCCGGGATCGCAGGTAGCAGTCTGAGTAATCTACCACTTTATACCCCACAGAAATTATAACAGTGTAAACTTACTCTATTTTACCAAGCCCCATTATTGACATCTTCACACTACACTTAATGTATCATAAACGTGTAACATTTATTTTATCATCTTCCTCTTTGAAGGTTACTTGTTCCTCTCTGGGCGGGGGCTTCGGCTGACGATCTATATATATATATTTATATATGTGCACACCTTAATCTCTCAGCCTGGTACATATTAGCAAAATGACTGATGAGTATCAATATATGCTCTCTACACAGTCTGATGTTATTTGTAACTTAGTGTCTTCGTGTTGCTGGATATAGGGCTCACGCCCAAGAAACTTGAATCACTCCTATTGTAAAAATCAGAACTAGGCTCTCTCATGCCAGAAATACCACTACCCTACTATGTAACTAGTCCACTTTTATTTTTCCCTTCCTAACTCCTATGTTTATGAGGTTATATATATGACTACATTGTCCTGTGCCTCTAAAGTTTGTCTGCTCAGTATTTGTTGCCTCTTACATTTATTTTGCTACCTCCTCTCCAACCCATAATAAGCTCTTTAGCATCTAAACCACATATTCTACTTATTCTATCTGCAACCTATTTACTCTTTTAGTATTTACTCTCAATACCAAGACACTGACCTTACCTACTTTATCTAGATCGGCAGGACTGATCAATAATATTAGCTAGATGAGTCTATACTCTCTATACACACCCTGCCTTCCTTACAGTTTCACCTGCTCTCCTCCTCAACATAGTAACATTATACAATTGGCGCTTTACACCTTGAAAGTCTCCTTTGGCATATATTCCACTCATTGCATTTATTTTACCACCCCCCCCCCCCCCCCTACTATTCCATAATATGTCTCCTAGTTTTAGGAGAATTAAAAAAGCGGTTTCTCTTGTCTATACCGCACCTACCATCACCCCCTTGGTATCCCTTTCTATTCCATAATGCATTACAATACGGAACCCACTTATTTTGATCAGACTAATAGGTCTATTTGACCAGTTCCCGCTGAGTTTTTCTTCCTTCAGCATATATCAGGGGCCTTTTTGAAACCAGATATGCAGTAGTTAATACCTTGATATGTGGGTCGGAAGGCTCTCATATGGTTCCTACTTATTATTATTAAGGGGGTTTGGATTTTGGATTTGGATTTTGTTACAGTATATTTCATACATTACAGCTTACATTTTAAATGTTATAAAACTGAGGTATAGTGATGAGAGCTAAAGGTGGTCTTTTTGGCCTATACTTGCCTTTCTCTACCTTAATGCTTTTAAAAGGTCTCTTAGGGCTGGGCATCCTCTATATACAATGTCTACATGTTATGTAAACTGTTGTTTTTCTTCTCATTTTTTTATGTGTTTATTTTGCTACTTCAGGAACATCGAAGCCTCTATCGTATGTAACATGTAGTGCAAAAATGTATTTACCTAACTGATGTATGCTTTTCATTTTGCCTCAATAAAAAAATATATAAAAAAAAAAAAAGTAATGCATATTTATTGGCTCACATGAGCGTACATTATAAAGGTAGCTTCTTATATACAAACCTTACAAGAGAGCACTACTAGTGGAATATACCCATTAACCACTTATGATAATTCCCCATTATGGTGGTAAACAATCACGGACGGTGACATTAGCAACTGGCTCTCTACATTATATCAGCAAGACGGCAGCCTCAGATACACTGTATACCAGCCAAATTTGAGCAGTGCAGTACTTACAGTTCGCACCAAGCACTATACACTATTGAATTACTATTTTCCAAGTAACAGATATTATTTGGTTGATTCCCTTATTTTAGTGTGGGCCGTAATATAAATGTCCCAATAAGTGGTCACCCCATTTCTTGACCAACCTAAGTAATCCAACTTAATTTATTTCCTGGTGTCATTTTATCCAGGAAACCATCTAATTATCCATCCTAATTGTCTCTAGTTGTTTTTAATGCACCTATTTTTTAACTATATCTAATAAAGTTTGTATTTTTAACCTCTTTTTTTGACGTAACCCCAACCTACAATATACACAATTTGTGTGGGATATGAGTGCTTCAAGTGTATTCTTTTAGCCGCTTATCCTTAGCTGTTTTTATTGTAAATTCTGTACCATTACACAGCACCTTTGGGCCATCTCTAGATATTATAAATAAGGCCACGTAATATTATTCTAGGCCCCAACCCCCATTAAACTAACCGCAAGTAGTACTATCACTTCTTCTTTATAGTAAAAGTTATCAATATTTTAGTCTTAGCATTTTTCTCCTAACATGCATGGGAAGCATGCAGTATTTAAAATGATGTACACCAGCATTTTAAATACTGCAAACGCTCAGAGACAGTGGGTTGTTATATTATGTCAGCAATGATGCAGATTAAGTCATTACCAGATGATACAAGCACCTTTAGGCTCTCTGAGCATGTGCAGATTATAAAATGCTGGTGCACAGAGCATACCTTAATACACTCTTGAAACATCTGTAGCATTACTAGAAGAACATTTGCTAATATGTGTATATTGCAAAATGTTTCTATTCAAAGCTGAAATGTACCCGTGTACATTTCAATTTTGGCTCAAATGACCCTTTAATAGATTGTTCATGCAGGAGCTAGTTATTGAGAAGAAGGAGTAATGCATTAGATGCAAGGAAGTGATGCTTTACAAATACATTAACCCCTTCCTGCCGTTAAGACGTTGCATGCCATCCTTACTGCGTTGGGCTTTAGCGACATTAGAACGGCATGGAACGTCCTAGCCGTTTGGCTGTACTGAAGCCATAGGCGCTTAATGAATGGGATCGTGGTTTGAAGGGGGTGCCTAGCTTCATAGGCACTCCCCTGACACAATACCACCATTGAAATCACACAATCACATTAACGATCGTGTGTTTTCAATTTTTTACTTATTTGTTTATATCAGAACTTTGTTCCGTTGTAGACAAATAAGTACAGTCAGGAAAGTGTTAAACACCACTTGTTTTTGTGCTTGTCTCATGCTCCTGTGAAAGGTCAAAATAACTAAATCTGTAACCAAGGTTTTCAAAATACAGCAACTTGCCTAAACCAGCTATTTGGTTTGCCGTAGTTGCAAAACACAATAATAAAAAAAAAAGTGTTTAATGTGATTTTAAGCGTAATGAATGCTTTACTTCTGCAATCATGTTATTGTTGTCAAGGGTAGGTGTCAACTAATGGCCACACAAATTGTCCCACCTCAACATCGTATCTAATACAATAAGTACCTTTAAAAAGCACCACATATATATAGTATAAAAAATGTCCAAAGCTCTATTAAAGCAATATATAATATAAAGTTTAATATTTAAATCAAAATAAATACCAGTATAAACATATACTACTCTGAATATAAATATCCAATCAAACATGAATTATAACTTTGTACACATAAAGTTAACCAACATGTTATGCTCATAAAAAAGGAGGTCCCCTCTCAAACTCCTACAGCCATTATAAATGAGACAAGCTGCTTCTGCAGGAACCAATGCCCTATGTGCCTATTTTACGGGTGTGGGTAAAAGCCGGATCTTGCCGGATCCATGTCTAATTTAAACAGATATACACACATTTAACTGTTTTCCCCATAAACACATCCAGACACTTCTGGATCCACCATTTTTTTTACATACAAACATCTGGGTCCTTTCAGAACCAACACTTTTTTACAGAAAAACAGCCGGATCCTGGCCGATCCATGTCTAATTTAGACAGATACACACAAATTTAAGTGTTTTCCAAACAAACACATCCAGGCACTTCTGGATCCACCATTTTTTACACAAAAACATCTGGGTCCTTTCAGAACCAACACATTTTTTTACAGAAAACAGCAGGATCCTGCCGGATCAATGTCTAATTTAGACAGACATACACAAATTTAAATGGTTTCCACACAAACACATCCAGACACTTCTGGATCCCCCAATTTTTACACAAAAACATCTGGATCCTTTCAGAACCAACACTTTTTTACAGAAAAACAGCCGGATCCTGCTGGATCCATGTCTAATTTAGATAGATATACACAAATGTAAGTGTTTTCCACACAAACACATCCAGTCACTTCTGGATCCACCATTTTTTTACACAAAAACATCTGGACCCTTTCAGAACCAACACTTTTTTTTACAGAATAACAGCCAGATACTACTGGATCCATGTCTAATTTAGACAAATACATACAAATTTAAGTGTTTTCCACACAAACACATCCAGACACTTCTGGATCCAACAAAAATCTGGGTCCTTTCAGAACCAAAACTTTTTTTACAGAAAAACACCCGGATCCTGTCGGATCCATCTCCAATTTAGACAGATAAACACAAATTTAAATGTTTTCCACGCAAACACATCCAGACACTTCTGGATCCATCATTTTTTTACACAAAAACATCAACACTTTTTTTTAAGAAAAACAGCCAGATCCTGCCAGATTCATGTCTAATTTAGACAGATACACACAAATTGAAGTGTTTTCCACAGAAACACATCCAGACACTTCTGGATCAATCAATATTTTAGACAAAAACTTCTGGATCCTTTCAGAAGCAACACTTTTTATAAAATGAACAGCCAGATCCAGGTCTAATTTATAGGATCCATGTTTAATTTAGACAGATACACAGAAATGTAACTGTTTTCTAAACAAACACATCCAGACACTTCTGGATCCAAATTTTTTTTATACAAAAACATCTTGGTACTTTCAGAACCCACTCTTTTTTTACACAAAAACAGCTGGATCCTACCAGATCCATGTCTAATTTAGACAGATATACACAAATTTAAGTGTTTTACACACAAATGCATTGACACTTCTGAATCCAACAATATTTTACACAAAAACATCTAGGTCCTTTCAGAACACATTTTGTTTGTGTGTAAATATGGCACTGGATTCAGAAGAGAGTTGGTTCTGTTAGGATCCTGATGTTTTTGTGTACAATAGATTTGGATCAAGGAGTGTCTGGATGTGTTTGTGTTGAAAAGACTTGGATTTGTATGTACCTGTCTAAATTAGACTCGGATCCGGCAGGATCCAGCTGTTTAGATGAAAAAAAGAGTTGATTCTGGTAGGATCCTGGTCTTTTGGTGAATAATAGCATTGGATCCAGCAATGTCTAGATGAGTTTGTATATAAAACATTTGGATTTTGAATGTTCCAATCTAAATTAGATATGGATCAGGCAGGGTCTGACTATTTTTCTGTAAAAAGAGTTGGTTCTGA
Organism: Bombina bombina; assembly: GCF_027579735.1. Lineage (NCBI taxonomy): Eukaryota > Metazoa > Chordata > Amphibia > Anura > Bombinatoridae > Bombina > Bombina bombina. The sequence goes on along the minus strand of NC_069502.1, from coordinate 277,539,825 downwards.
GAGGATAAGATGTTTTTGTCTAAAATAGCATTAGTTCAAGCAGTGTCTGGATGTTTTGTGTGGAAAGCACTTACATTTATATGTGTCTGTCTAAATTAGACATGGATCAAGCTGGTTGTGGCTATTTTTCTGTAATAAAAATGTCAGTTCTAGTAGGATCTATATGTTTGTTTTTTTAAATAGCATTAGATCCAGTAGAGTCTAGATATGTTTGTGTGGAAATCATTTGGCTATGTGTGTGTCTGTGTAAGTTACCCATGGATCCGGCAGGATCCAGCTGTTTATCTGTTAAAAAGAGATGGTGCTAGTAGAATCCAGATTTTTTTCTGTCAAAAATAGTTGGTTCTGAAAGGACCCAGATGTTTTTGTGTAAAACATTGATGGATCTAGAAGTGTCTGGATGTGTTTGTGTGGGAAACATTTACATTTGTAGGTAATTGTCTAAATAAGACATGTATCCGGCAGGATCCAGCTTTTTTTCTATAAAAAAGTGTTGGTTGGGAAAGGACCCAGATGTTTATGTGTAAATAATTGTTGGATCCAGAAGTGTCTGGGTGTGTTTGTGTGGAAAACACTTAAATTTGTGTGTATCTGTCTGTTAGACATGGATCCAGTAGGATACAGCTTTTTTTCTGTAAAAAAGAATTTGTTCTGAAAGGACCCAGATGTTTTTGTGTAAAAAATGGTGGCTCCAGAACTGTCTGGATGTGTTTGTGTGTAAAAGACTTAAATTTGTGTGTATTTGTCTAAATTAGACATGGATCCGGTAGTATCCGGCTGTTTTTTTGCAAAAAAAAGTGTTGGTTCTAAAGGGACCCAGATTTTTTTGTGTAAAAAATTGGTGGATTCGCAAGTGTCTGAATGTGTTTGTGTGGAAAACACTAACATTTGTTTATATCTGTCTAAACTAGACATGGATCCAGCAGGATCCAGCTGTTTTTCTGTAAAAAAAAGTGTTGGTTCTTAAAGGACCCAGATGTTGTTGTGTAAAGAAATTGGTGGATCCAGAAGTGCCTGGATGTGTTTGTTTGGAAAACATTTAAATTTGTGTATCTCTGTCTAATGTAGACATGGGTCCGGTTGTTTTTCTGAAAAAAAGTGTTGGTTCGGAAAGGACCCAGATGTTTTTGTGTAAAATATGGTGGATCCTTAAGTGTCTGGATGTGTTTGTGTGGAAAACAGTTACATTTGTGTATCTCTGTCTAAACTAGACATGGATCCGGCAGGATCCGGCTGTTTTTCTGTAAAAAAGTGTTGGTTCTGAAAAGACCCAGATGTTTGTGTGTAAAAAATGGTGGATCCAGAAGTGTCTGGATGTGTTTGTGTGAAAAACAGTTAAATTTGTGTATCTCTGTCTAAACTAGACATGGATCTGGCAGGATCCGGCTGTTTTTCTGTAAAAAAAGTGTTGGTTCTGAAAGAACCCAGATGTTTTTGTGTAAAAAATTGGTGGATCCAGAAGTGACTGGATGTGTTTGTATGAAAAACACTTAAAATTGTGTATATCTGTCTAAATTAGACATGGATCCAGCAAGATCTGGCAGGAGACCTAACCCCCCCAAAGCTGCAACAAAACCCTAAACTGCAAAATAACCCTGAGGAAGAGCATGTGTGCATGCTCTAAACACATCAGATCAATGCATGCTCCTAACAGATTGTCTGTGTAAACTTTCTTTGATGGTTTATTAAACAAGCCAGTGAGCAAAAGATATAAACGGTTCACCTCTTTCTTGTTTGGATTTGCAATTTACGGTGTGTTTGGACCATTTAACATTATGTGAATCTGATCCTGCACACTGGTCTATAAGTGGAACTAGTGATTGGGCAAACCAGCTGACACCCTCAGAGCACCTACACTGATGTAACGGTGGGCGTACCTTCTACCCGAGGCACCGTCTGAGAAGCGTCAAGGGTAGAAGGTTAGTGCTGCTGCTCGTGATTTTATAGGGAAATAGATTGTTAGGCTAGTGTATTTAGTGTCCACTACAGTTCTGAAGGACTCATCTAATCTCTGCTGTAAGGACAGCACCCCAAAAAGCCCTTTTTAGGGCTAGAACTTCAGCCCAAAAAGCCCTTTTTAGGGCTAGAACTTCAGTTGTTTTTTTTTTTAATTTGTAATTTTATTTGCATTTGTCTGGCTGTCAGCCTGTGTGTGAGGCTCACAGCATATACTGTGATTAGTGCCACCACTGATATCTGCTTAACATTAGTGTACATTTTTAAAAAATTTTTTTACATATTTTTGCTAGTGTAATCTAATTTCATTTTCTATCAGGCCTGTGTGTCAGGCCCACATCATATACTGTGATTAATTGCTCTGTGCCACCACTGATATCTGGTGTAACATTAGTGTAAAATTTAAAAAAAAAAACTTTTACATCATTTTGCTAGTGTAATCTAATTTAATTTTCTATCAGGCCTGTGTGTCAGGCCCACATCATATACTGTGATTAATTCTTCTGTGCCACCACTGATATCTGGTTAACATTATTTTAAATTAAAAAAAAAAAAAAAAACTTTTATATAATTTTGCTAGTGTAATCTAATTTTATTTTCCATCAGGCCTGTGTGTCAGGCCCACATCATATACTGTGATTAATAGCTCTGTTTTCCACCACTTATATCTGGTGTAACATTAGTTTAGATTTTGTAAAAAAAAAAACATTTACATCAGTCTTCTAGTGTTATTTAATTTTAGTTGCCAGGCCAGCCTTCCACTAGTGCCAACCTGTGTGTCAGGCTGCCAGCACATACTGTGCCTACTTCTATCCTGAGTGCCATCACTCTTATCTGTTGTAACATTAGTGTAACTTTTTTTAAAAAAAAACTTTGACATCAGTCTGCTAGTGTTATTTAATTGCATTTGCCTGTCTGCCAGTGTGTGTGCCAGGCCCACTTTCCAACTAGTGCCACGAATCATATTTGTTATAACAGTAGTGTAAATATTTAAAAAAAAAACTTTTTTGACTGTGAATCATCAGTCTGCTAGTGCAATTGAATTGCAGTTGCCTGTCTGCCAGCGTGTGTGCCAGGCCCACTTGCCAACTAGTGCCACCGATCATATTTGTTATAACAATATTGTAAATATTTAAAAAAAAAACTTTTTTGACTGTGAAACATCAGTCAGCTAGTGTAATCTAATTGCAGTTGCCTTCCTCCCAGCGTGTGTGCCAGGCCCACTTGCCAACTAGTGCCACCAATCATATTTGTTATAACAGTAGTGTAAATATTTAAAATAAAAACTTTTTTGACTGTGAATCATCAGTCTACTAGTGCAATTGAATTGCAGTTGCCTGCCTGCCAGCGTGTGTACCAGGCCCACTTGCCAACTAGTGCCACCAATCATATTTGTTATAAAAGTATTGTAAATATTTAAAAAAATATATTTTTTGACAGTGAAACATCAGTCAGTTAGTGTAATCTAATTGCAGTTTCCTTCCTCCCAGCGTGTGTGCTAGGCCCACTTGCCAACTAGTGCCACCAATCATATTTGTTATAACAGTAGTGTAAATATTTTTTAAAAAAACTTTTTTGACTGTGAAACATCAGTCTGCTAGTGTAATTTAATTGAAGTTGCCTGCCTGCCAGCGTGTGTGCCAGGCCCACTTGCCAACTAGTGCCCCCAATCATATTTGTTATAACAGTATTGTAAATATTTAAAATAAAAACTTTTTTGACAGTGAAACATCAGTCAGTTAGTGTAATCTAATTGCAGTTGCCGCCTTCCTCCCAGCGTGTGTGCTAGGCCCACTTGCCAACTAGTGCCACCAATCATATTTGTTATAACAGTAGTGTAAATATTTAAAAAAAAAAACTTTTTTGACTGTGAAACATCAGTCTGCTAGTGTAATCTAATTGAAGTTGCCTGCCTGCCAGCGTGTATGCCAGGCCCACTTGCCAACTAGTGCCACCAATCATATTTGTTATAACAGTATTGTAAATATTTAAAATAAAAACTTTTTTGACTGTGAAACATCAGTCTGCTAGTGTAATCTAATTGCAGTTGCCGCCTTCCTCCCAGCGTGTGTGCTAGGCCCACTTGCCAACTAATGCCACCAATCATATTTGTTATAACAGTAGTGTAAATATTTTAAAAAAACTTTTTTGACTGTGAAACATCAGTTTGCTAGTGTAATCTAATTGAAGTTGCCTGCCTGCCAGCGTGTGTGCCAGGCCCACTTGCCAACTAGTGCCACCAATAATATTTGTTATAACATTATTGTAAATATTTAAAATAAACACTTTTTTGACTGTGAAGCATCAGTCTGCTAGTGCAATTGAATTGCAGTTGCCTGCCTGCCAGCGTGTGTGCCAGGCCCACTCACCAACTAGTGCCACTACTCATATTTGTTATAACAGTATTGTAAATATTTAAAATAAAAACTTTTTTGACTGTGAAAGATCAGTCTGCTAGTGTAATCTAATTGAAGTTGCCTGCCTTCCAGCGTGTGTGCCAGGCCCACTTGCCAACTATTGCCACCAATCCTATTTGTTATAACAGTAGTGTAAATATTTAAAAAAAAAAACTTTTTTGACTGTGAAACATCAGTCAGCTAGTGTAATCTAATTGCAGTTGCCTTCCTCCCAGCGTGTGTGCCAGGCCCACTTGCCAACTAGTGCCACCAATCATATTTGTTATAACAGTAGTGTAAATATTTAAAATAAAAACTTTTTTGACTGTGAATCATCAGTCTGCTAGTGCATTTGAATTGCAGTTGCTGCCTGCCAGTGTGTGTGCCAGGCCCACTTGCCAACTAGTGCCACCAATCATATTTGTTATAACAGTATTGTAAATATTTAAAAAAAAAACTTTTTTGACAGTGAAACATCAGTCAGTTAGTGTAATCTAATTGCAGTTGCCTTCCTCCCAGCGTGTGTGCTAGGCCCACTTGCCAACTAGTGCCACCAATCATATTTGTTATAACAGTAGTGTAAATATTTTTAAAAAAAACTTTTTTGACTGTGAAACATCAGTCTGCTAGTGTAATCTAATTGAAGTTGCCTGCCTGCCAGCGTGTGTGCCAGGCCCACTTGCCAACTAGTGCCACCAATCATATTTGTTATAACAGTATTGTAAATATTTAAAATAAAAACTTTTCTTGACAGTGAAACATCAGTCAGTGTAATCTAATTGCCGCCTTCCTCCCAGCGTGTGTGCTAGGCCCACTTGCCAACTAGTGCCACCAATCATATTTGTTATAACATTATTGTAAATATTTAAAATAAACACTTTTTTGACTGTTAAGCATCAGTATGCTAGTGCAATTGAATTGCAGTGTGCCAGGCCCACTTGCCAACTAGTGCCACCACTCATATTTGTTATAACAGTATTGTAAATATTTAAAAAAAAAACTTTTTTGACAGTGAAACATCAGTCTACTATAGTAATCTAATTGAAGTTGCCTGCCTGCCAGCGTGTGTGCCAGGCCCACTTGCCAAGTTAGCGGCACCACTCATATTTGTTGTAACAGTACTTTTAATATTTAAAAAATAAACATTTTTGACTTTGAAACATCAGTCTGATTTTTTGTGTCAGGCTCACAGCGTATACTGTGCCCACTTGCCCAGTGCCACCACTCATAATTTGTGTAATAGTAGTGTAAGTGTACATTTAAAAAAAAATTACAGTTCAGAGGCAGGCCACCCCGCAGGTGCCGTCGTGGTTCTGGTGCTGTGATTCCCTTAGACCCTGCAACTATGCACAGTGTTCAGAGGCCAGGTGCCATGGACACGAAAAGTTCTGAGGAGGAGCTAGTTGAATGGCTAACACAGGACACCCAATCTTCTACAGCTTCCGCTCCTAGTCCTAACCTTGACGCACCATCCACCTCCAGCTGTGCTTCGGGCACCTCTCAAGTGACCAGTGCCACTCGCCCACCTGTCGCCACCACCAGCACTAGCACCACAGCTGCTTCACTTGATTTGTCAGAGGAGTTATTGACACATCAGTTGGAAGAAATGAGTGATGCGCAACCATCATTGACAGAGGATGTAGATAACAGTGATATGTCTCAGTCAGGCAGCATTACAGACATGGACATACAGTGTGATGATGATGATGTTGTACCCGCTGCTGCTTCCTTTGTTGATTTGTCAGATACAAGTGAAGCGGTTGATGATGATGTGTCCGTGGATGTCACGTGGGTGCCCGCTAGAAGAGAAGAAGAAGAGGGGGAAAGTTCAGATGGGGAGACAGAGAGGAGGAGGAGGAGACGAGTTGGAAGCAAGGGGAGGTTGTCGCAAGGAGCTAATGGCACAGTCAGACAGCATGCATCGGCACCCGGGGTCCACCAGACAGCACGCCAATCAACGCATGCTGTTGACACCACCAGAATGCCGTCATCGCATTTTTTTTGTGTGTCTGCCTCTGACAACAGCGATGCCATTTGCAACCTGTGCCAAAAGAAACTGAGTCGTGGGAAGTCCAACACCCACCTAGGTACAACTGCTTTGCGAAGGCACATGGTCTCACATCACAAACGCCGATGGGAAGAACACATGAGTAGAAGCAGTACACAAACTCAAAGCCGCCCTCCTCCTCCTGGTCCAGCATCTTCAGCCACGTCAACCACTGCTGTCCTCCTTGCCCCCTCTCAACCATCCTCCACTCAGTCTCTCTTACGTAGCAGTTCCTGGTCATCTGCCCACAGTCAGGTGTCTGTCAAGGACATGTTTGAGCGTAAGAAGCCAATTTCCCAAAGTCACCCCCTTGCCCGGCGTCTGACAGCTGGCTTGTCTGAACTCTTAGCCCGCCAACTTTTACCATACAAGCTGGTGGAGTCTGAGGCTTTCAAAACATTTGTATCTATTGGGAAACCGCAGTGGAAAGTACCCGTCCGAAATTTCTTTTCACAAAAGGCAATCCCAAACCTGTACTCGATTGTGCGAAAGGAAGTAATGGCATGTCTGGCACACAGCGTTGGGGCAAGGGTCCATATGACCACAGATAGCTGGTCTGCAATGCATGGTCAGGGCAGGTATATCACCTACACTGCACATTGGGTAAACCTGCTGACGTCTGCCAAGCATGGAATGCGTGGCTCTGCAGAGGAGTTGGTGACACCGCCACGACTTGCAGGCAGGCCTGCTGCTACCTCCTACTCCATCCTCTTCCATAACCTCTTCCTCGGCTGAGTCCTTGTGACAGACCCTTCTGTCAGTACTGAAAGAGTTAACTTTGTTCAGCTTTGAGAAGCTATTTTCTAAAGACAAGGTTGCTAGCCTCAGCTATTGTGTACTGTAATTAAGTTTAGTGATAAACATTCACATTGTTTAATCACATCCAGAGAGCAGACGCCCAAGTGATAAGAAAGACTAAATTGTTTATCTGCTTAAGTAATGTAATTCTATTGTATCATGTCAAAGGGCGTTTTCCCTCTATCTAATGTACAATATTCTTTCAACCCCCCATCTGGGGTCAGACCTGCATAAATACTGGGCATATAGCCTTCAATAAAGTGCATTCTGTTTTAACCTTCAATGTGGAGCCTGATCTCATGTTTGAGGGGGGAATTAGCTGAGTTGTGAGTTGCTGATCTCACATTCAGGGCATCTTCCATCTGGTATTAACCCTTGGTATCCTGTTGGTACCGTAAAAATTGGTGGCAAGCGACGGGATGATCCTTATCGCCCAGAAGAGCAACTACACAAGCCAGTAACCTCAGGAAGAGGGGGATTATTACAATACTGACTAAGATGGAAGGAGTACCAGGGACCGAAGGAACCAATGGGCCCAGCATATCAGACAGAACCCCCGAAGAAGCAAGCTTTGATCGGGTGGTTAAAATAAGACTGGCACATTATGGCCCCAACTCATCTGTGGAAATTATCGACCGGGTCATAGCCACTGTGGAGGCCAACCTACTTCACCAAAGCGGTGCTGCAGCAGCCCAAGTCACAGCAACCCCAGTGGAAAAGAGAAAAGTACATTTTGCAGCTTTTAAAAACTTCCTGGAAACAGAAGGAGAGATTGATGGGTACCTTGCGGATTTTGAGAGGCAATGTGCATTACACCAGGTACCCGCAGAGGACTGGGTCACAATATTATCCGGAAAATTATCCGGCCGGGCCAGAGAGGCTTTTCGGGCCATTCCAGATGAGGAAGTCGGGGATTATAATACTGTAAAAAAGTCTCTGCTCTCCAGGTATGCGGTTACACCGGAGGCATGCCGGAGGCGGTTCAGAGACACTGTTAAATTAGCTGGTGATTCCTACGTTGAGTGGGCATATAAGGTGCACCGCACAGCATCATACTGGATGGCGGGGTGCCAAGCCGTATCTGGGGAAGAGGTGCTGCAGCTATTCCTGTTGGAACATTGCTTTGACAAGTTATCAGCAGGAGTTAGAGAGTGGGTTCGGGACCGTAAACCCTCCACCCTGCATGAAGCTGCTCGCCTGGCAGATGAGTATACGGATGCCCACAAACTGGACACTGCTACCACTAAGCCCCCTGCTAGAGTGGAGTACAGACCCCCAGTCACCCCAGCAGCTGCCAGTTACCAACACCCGGCGCACCGCTATACCACACGGCCTCCGGCCACGAACTACCCTCAGAGAGCCCGGTTCAATTCGCGGGGCTACTTGCAACCTATTCGGTGCTTTGGATGTAAGCAACTAGGGCACAAAAGACCAGAGTGTCCCCTAAATGCAGCGAACCAAGCACAGTCCTAGAGAAGACCCGCCGGCGGAATCCCATGTAACCCTCAGCCTGCGGCCCACTACGTAGAGGAGCAAGAATGCTGGGGCATCCTACATGAAGCAGACCTTGTGCAAGCTGCCCACCGGAATAACCAGCAACTGGTTAAAGTGAATGGGAAGGAGGTCAGTGGTCTACGGGATACTGGTGCTACCATGACCTTGCTTCAAAAGAACTTGGTGTCTGAGAAACAGCACACTGGAGACACTGTGACTGTGAGGGTAGCAGGGGGTGCTTTGTTCCGCCTACCTGTTGCCAGGGTACATTTGGATTGGGGAGTGGGCGCTAGACCTGTGAATGTGGGGGTCATGAAGGACTTACCAGCTGATGTTCTCCTTGGAAATAACTTGGCCCCCCTTGTTTCTGCCTATGCTCCTATGGGTCCCACTGATGTTAACCCTGTGACTCCCCGTGCCCAGATCCGTGCAGCAGAGACTGACCCACCTGCTGCTAAGCCCCAGGACGCTGAGCTCAGTAAATCTCTATCCGCTATTGATACGTGGAAGTCCCGTTACAATGCGCTGATGTAGGAGAAGAGTCAAGTAGAGGATGAAATGGTCACGATAAACAATCACGTAACAGTGCTAGCGGGAGAGAAGAGGAGTGCAGAGGAAAAAGCGCGTTTAGAACGTGAATCTCTGCTAGACAAGCTGCACCGACAGACTGCAGAAAACACCAGCTTGAGAGTGGAACATGAAACATTAACGACAAACTTAGCGACACTGGAGGAGAAGCTGACGCTGGCTCATAGTGAGGTGCAGCAATTCAAGGGCACCCTATGTCAGTATGAAGGGATTGTGGATACCTATAAAGAGCAGGTGCAAAAACCACGTAAAGAAGCCGATGAGATTTTGAAGGACTGTTTAGCCCTAGTCTGGGCACTGAAGAAGTTGAACCCTTATTTATACGGGCAGGAATTCTCTCTCATAACGGGAATACAGATGGATTGTCCCGGCAAACTAACATGCCTACCACCTCCTAGTCCGGTCATCCCCAGGTTGACCCACCAAAGGATCAAGCCAGGTCTGCCAGAGTGTTCCACAAGGGGGGAGCTATGTGACAGACCCTTCTGTCAGTACTGAAAGAGTTAACTTTGTTCAGCTTTGAGAAGCTATTTTCTAAAGACAAGGTTGCTAGCCTCAGCTATTGTGTACTGTAATTAAGTTTAGTGATAAACATTCACATTGTTTAATCACATCCAGAGAGCAGACGCCCAAGTGATAAGAAAGACTAAATTGTTTATCTGCTTAAGTAATGTAATTCTATTGTATCATGTCAAAGGGCGTTTTCCCTCTATCTAATGTACAATATTCTTTCAACCCCCCATCTGGGGTCAGACCTGCATAAATACTGGGCATATAGTCTTCAATAAAGTGCATTCTGTTTTAACCTTCAATGTGGAGCCTGGTCTCATGTTTGAGGGGGGAATTAGCTGGGTTGTGAGTTGCTGATCTCACATTCAGGGCATCTTCCATCTGGTATTAACCCTTGGTATCCTGTTGGTACCGTAACAGTCCTCTTCTGCTGCTGTGTCTTGCTCCACATCAATGGCACCTCCCCCCCAGCTCCCCAGGTACTATTCCACATCCCGGATACGGCAGTGTCACGCCGTTTGGGGTTGACTTGCCTGAAAGCCGATAGTCACACCGCACCAGCACTCCTGTCCGCCCTGAACGCACAGGTGGATCAGTGGCTGACTCCGCACCAACTGGAGATTGGCAAGGTTGTTTCTGACAATGGAAGTAATTTGGTGGCGGCATTGAAATAGGGCAACTTGACGCATGTGCTGTGCATGGCACATGTGTGTAATCTGATTGTACAACGCTTTGTGCATAAGTACCCAGGCTTACAGGACGTCCTGAAGCAGGCCAGGAAGGTGTGTGGCCATTTCAGGCGTTCCTACACGGCCATGGCGCACTTGTCCGATATCCAGCGTCGAAACAACCTGCCAGTGAGGCGCTTGATTTGCGACAGCCTGACACGTTGGAATTCAACACTCCTAATGTTCGACCGCCTGCTCCAACAAGAAAAAGCTGTTAACGAGTATTTGTATGACCGGGGTGCTAGGATAGCCTCTGGGGAGCTGGGGATTTTTTTTCAAAATTACTGGACGCTCATACGCAATGCCTGTAGGCTCATGCGTCCTTTTGAGGAGGTGACAAACCTTGTCAGTCGCACCGAAGGCACCATCAGCGACATCATACCATTTGTTTTCTTCCTCGAGCGTGCCCTGTGAAGAGTGTTGGATCAGGCCGTAGATGAGCGTGAAGAGAAAGAGGAAGAGTTGTGGTCTCCATCACCACCAGAAACAGCCTTATCAGCATATTTTGCTGGACCTGCGGCAACGCAGGAAGAGGATTGTGAGGAAGAGGAGTCAGAGGAGGAATGTGGCTTTGAGGAGGAGGAGGAAGACCAAGCACAACAGGCATCCCAGGCTGCTCGTTGTTGTCACCTATCTGGTACCCGTGGTGTTGTACGTGGCTGGGGGGAAGAAGATACCATCAGTGAGATCAGTGAGGACGAGGAACGGGACATGATTAGCTCAGCATCCAACCTTGTTCAAATGGGTTCTTTCATGCTGTCGTGCCTGTTGAGGGACCCTCATATAAAAAAGCTGAATGAGAACGACCTGTACTGGGTGTCCACGCTACTAGACCCCCGGTATAAGCATAAAGTGACTGAAATGTTACCAAATTCGGAAAGGATGGAGCAGTTCCAAAATAAATTAAAAACTATGCTTTACACAGCGTATAAGGGTGATATCACAGCACAACGGGAATCTAACAGGGGAAGAGATGAAAGTAATCCTCCTACTCCTTCCACGACCACGGCAGCAAGGACAGGACGCTTTTCCGACATGTGTTTGATGGAGGACATGCCGACCTTTTTAACTCCTATGCATCGCCAAAGCCTTTCGGGATCCAGCCTCAGAGAAAGACTCAACCGACAGGTAGCAGACTACCTAGCATTAACTGTGGATCTCGACACTCTGAGGAGCGATGGACTCCTTGACTACTGGGTGTGCAGGCTTGACCTGTGGCCTGAGCTATCCCAATTTGCAATCGAACTTCTGGCCTGCCCCGCTTCAAGTGTCCTGTCAGAAAGGACCTTCAGTGCAGCAGGAGGTTTTGTCACTGAGAAGAGAAGTCGCCTAGGTCAAAAAAGTCTTGATTAGCTCACCTTTATTAAAATCAATGAGGGATTGATCCCGAAGGGACTGACATTGGGCGATACATTTGAGTAAAAAAGGCCTGATGATGAGATGAGCTGCCTTGGGCTACAAATGGTACACACGCTGCCGTATTTTTTCTTTGAATGCCGGATGACTTGCGTGACTTATCCGCCAACAACTAGTGTTCAAGCCGCAAGGTTTTAGGGCACTTTCTAACTGTTTTACAAACATAAATTTTTCTGGCCGCTGCTACAGCAGGGGCTGCAACAATACCTAATTTTTCTGGCATTTGGACATGCCTAATTTTTCTGGCCTCTGGTGCTGCACTGTGGCTACAAAACCCAAACCAAAAAAAAGGCACATAACAGTGATGACACTGTTAAGAATAGTACTCATTAACACACCACTCATATCTGGTGGCACGGTAGATTGCACGCGCAGTGCCCCAAATTTGAAGTAGGAGGACCGACCAAGCATCTTTTTCCATCTCCCAGTTCCGAAAAATTATATCCGGGTTCCTAAAATTGATGCCATACCTGTACTCTATTGTGCAAAAGGAAGTAACCTTACCATGGGTCTCAGCCAGCATGTCTTGTTGTGATATTTTGTCAGGGTAATCAGGCAGGCCATATAGACCTCCCCCGATAGGGGGAGTAAAATGGATTAAACTGCTAAGAATAGTACTACTTAACACAACCTTACCATGGGTCTCAGCCCGCATGTCCTATTGTTATATTGTGTCAGGGTAATCAGGCAGGCCATATAGACCTCCCCTGATAGGGGGATTAAAATGGATTAAACTGCTAAGAATAGTACTACTTAACACAATCTTACCATGGGTCCCAAACCGCATGTCTTATTGTTATATTTTGTCAGGGTAATCAGGCAGGCCATATAGACCTCCCCCGATAGGGGGAGTAAAAGGGATTAAAGTGCTAAGAATAGTACTACTTAACACAACCTTACCATGGCTCCCAGACCGCATGTCTTATTGTTATATTTTGTCAGGGTAATCAGGCAGGCCATATAGACCTCCCCCGATAGGTGGAGTAAAAGGGATTAAAGTGCTAAGAATAGTACTACTTAACACAACCTTACCATGGCTCCCAGACCACATGTCTTATTGTTATATTTTGTCAGGGTAATCAGGCAGGCCGTATAGACCTCCCCCGATAGGGGGAGTTACAGGGATAAAGTGCTAAGAATAGTACTACTTAACACAACCTAGTTACCATGGCTCCCAGACCGCATGTCTTATTGTTATATTTTGTCAGGGTAATCATTAACACACCACTCATATCTGGTGGCACAGTAGATTGCATGCACAGTGCCCCAAATTTGAAGTAGGAGGACCAACCAAGCATCTTTTTCCATCTCCCAGTTCCGAAAAATTATATCCGGCTTCCTAAAATCGATGCCATACCTGTACTCTATTGTGCAAAAGGAAGTAACCTTACCATGGGTCCCAGCGCGTATGTCTTGTTGTGATATTTTGTCAGGGTAATCAGGCAGGCCATATAGACCTCCCCCGAAAGGGGGAGTAAAATGGATGAAACTGCTAAGAATAGTACTACTTAACACAACCTTACCATGGGTCCCAGCCCGCATGTCCTATTGTTATATTTTGTCAGGGTAATCAGGCAGGCCATATAGACCTCCCCTGATAGGGGGAGTAAAATGGATTAAACTGCTAAGAATAGTACTACTTAACACAATCTTACCATGGGTCCCAGACCGCATGTCTTATTGTTATATTTTGTCAGGGTAATCAGGCAGGCCATTTAGACCTCCCCCGATAAGGGGAGTAACAGGTATTAAACTGCTAAGAATAGTACTACTTAACACAACCTAGTACCATGTGTCCCAGACCACATGTTTTGTTGTTATACTTTGTCAGGGTAATCATGCAGGCCATATAGACCTCCCCCGATATGGGGAGTAACAGGGATTAAAGTGCTAAGAATAGTACTACTTAACACAACCTAGTTACCATGGGTCCCAGACCACATGTTTTATTATTATACTTTCTCAGGGTAATCATGCAGGCCATATAGACCTCCCCCGATATGGGGAGTTACAGGGATTAAAGTGCTAAGAATAGTACTACTTAACACAACCTAGTTACCATGGGTCCCAGACTGCATGTTTTATTATTATACTTTGTCAGGGTAATCAGGCAGGCCATATAGACCTCCCCCGATAGGGGGAGTAAAAGGGATTAAAGTGCTAAGAATAGTACTACTTAACACAACCTAGTTACCATGGGTCCCAGGCCGCATGTTTTATTATTATACTTTGTCAGGGTAATCATGCAGGCCATATAGACCTCCCCTGATAGGGGGAGTAACAGGTATTAAAGTGCTAAGAATAATACTACTTAACACAACCTAGTTACCATGGGTCCCAGACCGCATGTTTTATTATTATACTTTGTCAGGGTAATCAGGCAGGCCATATAGACCTCCCCCGATAGGTGGAGTAAAAGGGATTAAAGTGCTAAGAATAGTACTACTTAACACAACCTTACCATGGCTCCCAGACCACATGTCTTATTGTTATATTTTGTCAGGGTAATCAGGCAGGCCGTATAGACCTCCCCCGATAGGGGGAGTTACAGTGATAAAGTGCTAAGAATAGTACTACTTAACACAACCTAGTTACCATGGCTCCCAGACCGCATGTCTTATTGTTATATTTTGTCAGGGTAATCAGGCAGGCCATATAGACCTCCCCCGATAGGGGGAGTAAAATGGATTAAACTGCTAAGAATAGTACTACTTAACAAAACCTTACCATGGGTCCCAGACCGCATGTCTTATTGTTATATTTTGTCAGGGTAATCATTAACACACCACTCATATCTGGTGGCACAGTAGATTGCATGCGCAGTGCCCCAAATTTGAAGTAGGAGGACCAACCAAGCATCTTTTTCCATCTCCCAGTTCCGAAAAATTATATCGGGGTTCCTAAAATCGATGCCATACCTGTACTCTATTGTGCAAAAGGAAGTAACCTTACCATGGGTCACAGGCCGTATGTCTTGTTGTGATATTTTGTCAGGGTAATCAGGCAGGCCATATAGACCTCCCCCGATAGGGGGAGTAAAATGGATGAAACTGCTAAGAATAGTACTACTTAACACAACCTTACCATTGGTCACAGCCCGCATGTCCTATTGTTATATTTTGTCAGGGTAATCAGGCAGGCCATATAGACCTCCCCTGATAGGGGGAGTAAAATGGATTAAACTGCTAAGAATAGTACTACTTAACACAATCTTACCATGGGTCCCAGACCGCATGTCTTATTGTTATATTTTGTCAGGGTAATCAGGCAGGCCATATAGACCTCCCCCGATAAGGGGAGTAACAGGTATTAAACTGCTAAGAATAGTATTACTTAACACAACCTAGTACCATGTGTCCCAGACCACATGTTTTGTTGTTATACTTTGTCAGGGTAATCATGCAGGCCATATAGACCTCCCCCGATATGGGGAGTAACAGGGATTAAAGTGCTAAGAATAGTACTACTTAACACAACCTAGTTACCATGGGTCCCAGACCGCATGTTTTATTATTATACTTTGTCAGGGTAATCAGGCAGGCCATATAGACCTCCCCCGATAGGGGGAGTAAAAGGGATTAAAGTGCTAAGAATAGTACTACTTAACACAACCTAGTTACCATGGGTCCCAGACCGCATGTTTTATTATTATACTTTGTCAGGGTAATCATGCAGGCCATATAGACCTCCCCTGATATGGGGAGTTACAGGGATTAAAGTGCTAAGAATAGTACTACTTAACACAACCTAGTTACCATGGGTCCCAGACCGCATGTTTTATTATTATACTTTGTCAGGGTAATCAGGCAGGACATATAGACCTCCCCCGATAGGGGGAGTAAAAGGGATTAAAGTGCTAAGAATAGTACTACTTAACACAACCTAGTTACCATGGGTCCAAGACCACATGTCTTGTTGTTATACTTTGTCAGGGTAATAATGCAGGCCATATAGACCTCCCCCGATATGGGGAGTAACAGGTATTAAACTGCTAAGAACAGTACTACTTAACACAACCTAGTTAACATGGGTCCCAGACCGCATGTCTTGTTGTTATACTTTGTCTGGGTAATCATGCAGACCATATAGACCTACCCAGATAGGGGGAGTAACAGGTATTAAAGTGCTAAGAACAGTACTACTTAACACAACCTAGTTACCATGGGTCCCAGACCGCATGTCTTGTTGTTATACTTTGTCAGGGTAATCAGGCAGGCCATATAGACCTCCCCCAAAAGGGGATGTTACAGGGATTAAAGTGCTAAGAACAGTACAACTTAACACAACCTAGTTACCATAGGTCCCAGACTGCATGTTTTGTTGTTATACTTGGTCAGAGTAATCATGCAGGCCATATAGACCTCCCCCGATATGGGGAGTTACAGGGATTAAAGAGCTAAGAATAGTACTACTTAACACAACCTAGTTACCATGGGTCCCAGACCACATGTTTTGTTGTTATACTTTGTCAGGGTAATCATACAGGCCATATAGACCTCCCCCGATAGGGGGAGTAACAGATATTAAAGTGCTAAGAATAGTACTACTTAACACAACCTAGTTACCATGGGTCCCAGACCGCATGTTTTATTATTATACCTTGTCAGGGTAATTATATATCTATCAAATCGATTTATTTATCTTCTATCGATATTATCTAACTATCAATCTATTTATATCTATCTATCAAATCTATCTATCTCGTGGCCGGACTGATTTGAGACAGCCACTTGTGTTTAGGCCAAATTTGAAGTAGGAGGACAGACCAATCATCTTCTTCCATCTCCCTGTTCCAAAAATGCAGGCCATATAGACCTCCCCCTATAGGGGGAGTAACAGGTAGTAAACTGCTAAGAATAATACTACTTAACACACCACGGGTCCCAGACCGCATGTCTTATTGTTATACTCTGTCAGGGAAATCATATATCTATCAAATCTATCTATTTATCGATCGAATCTATCTAACTATCAATCGTATCAATCAAATATAAATTGCATCTATTGATCTATGTAATTCGTATCTATCAAATGTAAATTGCATCTTTTGATCTATGTAATTCGTATCTATCAAATGTGTATTGCATTGATTGATCTATGTAATTCGTATCTATCAAATGTATATTGCATCTATTGATCTATGTAATCTATGTATCTATCAAATCTATCTATCTCGTGGTTGTTCAAATGGACTGTTTGCAGTTGTTTGCGGTGCGTTACACGGGGAGTTTGGTCTGTCACTGTGAAGCGGGCGTAACCCTTACACTACCTGATCGATACAACATCATACCTGATGTTTTAAAGCACGTTATTCAAAAACAATTTATTAATGTTAGGTGATTTAGGCCCTTTATGGGTTAAAAGCAGACTCTGCATCAACTATGTAATTTTCCATGGGAGTTTTGCCATGGATCCCCCTCCGGCATGCCACAGTCTAGGTGTTAGTCCCCCTTGAAACAACTTTTCCATCACTATTGTGGCCAGAAAGAGTCCTTGTGGGTTTTAAATTTCGCCTGCCTATTGAAGTCAATGGCGGTTCGCCGGTTCGCGAACATTTGCGGAAGTTCGAGTCCGCCGTTCGCGAACCGAAATTTTTAGGTTCGTGACATCACTAGTAGTGGGTAAAGTATGGGCCTAGCTAGTAGCTTAGAACTTGAGGTTTTGAGCCCTGTATAAATATAACCAACTTAAGTCACCCTTTTAATGACAAAGATTCACCAGCTGTAAAATGATGCCATCAGCAGCTAGCTCCCACTAGTGTAGGATATGTGCGTATTCTTTTTCAACAAGAGATACTATGAGGCCTAGTTATCAAAGGTCTGTCGGACCTGATCCGACAGTGCGGATCAGGTCCGACCGACCTCGCTGAATGCGGAGAGCAATACACTCTCTGTATTCAGCATTGCACCAGCAGCTCTTGTGAGCTGCTGGTGCAACGCCGCCCCCTGCAGACTCGCGGGTTTCAATCAACCCAATCGTACTCGGTTGGGTTGAATTGTGGCGATGTCTGTCCGTCTGCTCAGAGCAGGCGGACAGGTTATGGAGCAGTGGTCTTTAGACCGCTGCTTCATAACTGCTGTTTCTGGCGAGCCTGCAGGCTCACCAGAAACACGGGCCCTCAAGCTCCATCCGGAGCTTGATAAATGGGCCTCTATGAGAGCAAATTACATTTGAAAATAGAAGTGAATTTAAACGTGTCTTAAAATTACATGCACTATCTGAATCATGCAAGTTGAATTTTGACTTTCCTATCCCTTTAAAGGGACAGTCAAGTCCAAAAAAAACCTTTCATTTTTCAAATAGGGCATGTAATTTTAAACAACTTTCTATTTTACTTTTATCACCAATTTTGCTTTGTTCTCTTGGTA
This sequence comes from Bombina bombina, assembly GCF_027579735.1. Lineage (NCBI taxonomy): Eukaryota > Metazoa > Chordata > Amphibia > Anura > Bombinatoridae > Bombina > Bombina bombina. The sequence continues at coordinate 277,521,524 of NC_069502.1, read as the reverse complement.
TTCTTAGTTGAAAACTAAACCTAGGAAGGCTCATATGATAACTTGATAGTAGTAGTAGATGGCGCTGGTCTATTGAATGATTTTATCTAGTAAGTGAAAAAAAAGGCTTGATGCATATATTGAAGCCAATTAATATTGGTGCAGTACACTCACTCCATAAGATGAATCTTTATAGCTGAAAGGGAACCTACCGTCAGATGGCAAGAGTCCACAGGTTCATTAAAATAAGTAAAACAGGTAAGTAAAACCAATACTTGGTTTTACTTACCTGTTTTACTTATTTTAATGTATGCTCTTGATAAAGACGTGTAATACGTTGAAACACGTTGAGCAAATAAAACCTTTTATCCTTTGTTGAAAGATTGTCAAGATCTTGTTTTGCTGTGCTGAGCTGGAATCTCCTTATTTATGGAGTTAGTTACTAAAATTTTTTCAATTATACACTGGATACTTTTGTCATTTGGGTCTCTATTCATTTATAGTCCACTTTTGGATAAACCTTAAAATTCAGTATTTGACTCCAGGAACCTGTGGACTCTAGCCATCTGACGGTAGGTTCCCTTTCAGCTATAAAGATTCATCTTATGGAGTGAGTATACTGCACCCATATTAATTGGCTTCAATATATGCATCAAGCCTTTTTTCTCTTCACTTACTAGAGAAAATCATTCAATAGACCAGCGCCATCTACTATCTATCTATACACAGTCACAAGGGAGAGACTGCAAGAAGGCTGCGGTCTGACCTAAAGGAGAGTATCAGTTCTTAGTTCATTTGTACAGAATATTGTGTGTTTTTTTCCATCTTGCACCTCTGTATATTGTTTTCCTTTTCATATGATAATTTCTAAGCCCTTGAAGGCCGCCTCTTATCACATGCTTTTTTATTTGCTTTTCACAACAGGGGAGAGCTAGTTCATGTGAGCCATATAGATAACATTGTGATCATGCCCATGGCTTGTGGCAGACACTGCACTAATTGACTAAAATGAAAGTCAATAGATAATAAACAAAATGTCATGTGATCAGGGGGCTGTCAGAAGATGCTTGGATACAAGTTAATCACAGAGAGGTAAAAAGAATATTAATATAACCGTGTTGGTTATGCAAACCTGGAGAATGGGTAATAAAGGGATTATCTATCTTTTTAACAAAAAAATTCTGGTGTTGACTGTCCCTTTAAGCTTATAAAACTATAATATTTATCTGCAATATAGATAACCCCATACAAAGCTGTGTGGCTCCTTTTAAACTGTTGCTGGAGTTAAACATCTTGGAGTATATTTAAGCCCAAACCTCTAGATGGTTATTTCAAAGAACTATGTAGATTAGTGATGTTGCGAACTTAAAATTTTCCATTCGCGAACGGCGGACGCGAACTTCCGCAAGTGTTCGCAAATGGGCGAACCGGGCGAACCGCCATTGACTTCAATAGGCAGGCGAATTTTAAAACACACAGGGACTCTTTCTGGCCACCATAGTGATGGAAAAGTTGTTTCAAGGGTACTAACACCTGGACTGTGGCATGCCGGAGGGGGATCCATGGCAAAACTCCCACGGAAAATTACATAGTTGATGCAGAGTCTGGTTTCAACAGGCTACCCTAAGTTGTAAATTTGCGCAGTGCCATTAGTACTCCGTTTTTCTTTGTTGAATCTTTTACCTAGCACGCTAGGTTTAACTAATAGAGCACGCAAGTCTGAACAGAAAGTATCAATAATATGGCTAATAAATTGGAACAAGACAGAATAACTAGAAACAACAAACGTTTAGTAGATTTTCAAGAGGTTTTCAATGAACCACAATCTCTGAATACAGAACCAACACCAGATAGATTAGATCAACTATTACGCAAACTTCACAAAAATCTCGATAAGCAAGATAAAGTATGGTGGAATCACCACTTTTACCACTTGTACCTCGAACGAAAATTAATCCCTAGAGGTCTCAGAATACAACTCTTCCCTGCTTTTGAATTTAAACAAAAAGAACTAACTATAGAATGGGAAGAAGCATTGTCTGAGTGCTCTAATAAACGAATGAATATCCTTGTTAAACACGACACTGCTGAATATGAGAGATTGGAAGAGCTGATAAAATCACAAAATGAACAACTGAAACAATTTGAGACACTAAAAGAATTTGAAACTTCATACAAAAAATATCAAAAAGAACTTGACAGATACGAGGCAGAAATCAAACAAACTAAAATGGGGAAATTAAACAGAGATGTTGAAGATTTTCTAAACAACAGGCTATACAGATGGAAAAGAAAACCGTCAAAGAGTGACCATTATACAAAGTGACACTGAGACAGAAGGTGAAGAATCTGATAACCCTACAGAAGAAGCAACCCCAGAGCGACCTATTAACTCTGCCCCAGTACAATTAGAAAACAGAAAGAGGAAAGGTTTTTTAGAAGAAGGTACCAACATAAATCCAGACCCACCAAAAAAGCAACAAGATCCAGAAGTGTCATAGACACCAGACACAGCAACAAACCTTACAAAAGGAGCCCCAGACCTTTCTCCAAAATCAAACTGAAACAATGAAAGTGTTAAATTAACAAAATGTTGTCAGAAGACCATCTATCTCTATTATCTAAAGGGCTATCTTTTTGTCCAAGTACTTCACTTGACAAGTTCGAAAATATCAAAGATATACAATTATTTTTGCGAAAACTATTATTACGTAAACAATATGCAGAGATAAAAAATCAGAAAGAAGTGAATTCAGAGAACCAATGGACCTTAGAAGATCTAACAGTATTACAGGATTTAGAAGATCTATTAAAAGAAAATGAAACAGATAATAGTGCTAACTGGCGAAATAGCCTAAATCCAAATACATACCGAAATCTTCTATGAGCCCAAGTGTACAAATCTTTAATAACATTGTCTGCAAAGAGATATCGAATTTACAAATTAAATCCCCTCCAACAAATTTAACTAAAGGTGAAAAACGTGCTCTAGCTGAAATCCAAAATTGGGATGACATTATAGTCCGCCAAGCGGACAAAGGTGGCAATATTGTCCTCTGGCCTAGAGAGATGTATTTAAAAGAAGCTAACTCACAGCTAACTAATGAAACTTGTTATAAGAAATTATGGAGTAATCCAACGGAACAGTTTCTTACACAATATAAAGATCTCATCACTCAAGCAAAGATGAATAATATTATCAGTGAAAAAGAGAAGAAATTCCTGACTGTAAACCATCCGAAAATAGCCACCTATTACCTGATCCCGAAGGTACATAAGAATGCCAAACATCCCCCGGGCCGTCCCATAGTGTCAGGTAATGAAAATCTGACAGAAAAAGCAAGTAAATATATTGACCAGCGATTAAGGGAATTCCTAACAGAGATTCCTTCATACATAAAAGACACTATGGAGACACTCCAGCATTTACAAGACATCCAACTAGGGTCTACATCGTGGCTTGTCACCGCCGATGTAGAGGCCCTCTACACCAGTATCCAACATGAACTTGGGCTGGAAGCTGTTCAATATTACCTCAATCTAGAAACAGAAGAGGATGATAATCACAACAAATTTGTGATGAAATTACTAGAATTCGTGCTCAAAAAGAACTATTTCGTCTTTAATGACCAATTCTATCTGCAAACAAGGGGGACAGCCATGGGGACAGCTTGTGCACCCACGTACGCCAACCTATTTCTAGGTTGGTGGGAGAACAATACTGTCTTCATTGATGATAATGATGAATTTACCAAACATATTCCCCTCTGGCTAAGATATATAGATGACATTCTTTTTATCTGGGAAGGACCCAAAGAAAAACAGGACACGTTTCTAAAGATTCAAAATCAAAATAGGTTAAACATCAAACTTACCTATGAATACAGCCAGACTGAAATATCTTTCTTGGATTTGAGAATCTTTAAAAAAAGCAATGGCATGTTGGGGACTGATCTTTACAGAAAGAAAACAGCCACTAATACTATTCTTTACAATACAAGTGCTCATGCACCATGCACAATTAAATCCCTTCCAACAGGAGAATTTCTACGAGTTAAAAGAAATTGTTCGGAACCAGATCTATATAAAACTAGAGCGCAAGAAACATCAGATCGTCTTAGCCAGAGGGGGTATAGTAAATCTCTAATTAAAAAAGCAAAGGACAGAGCAAGAAAAACAGAACGTCAGAACCTATTGAAACCTAAAATTCACACTAATGACAGCAAAACCAGATTAGTATTAACTTATAATACACAAAGTAAGAACATAATTCAAATAATCAACAAACACTGGCATATCCTACAAGCAGATAATACCCTAGATCAATTTCTAGGATCCAAAGTTGACATCAGCTACCGACGCACAAAAAACCTCAAAGATCTAGTGAGCCCCAGCCATTATACTCGTAAAAAGAGAACTACTGTTAGCAGCATACAAAAAGGCTCATACCCATGTGGAAATTGTATCAGCTGCAAATTTCTGAAAAAAACAACATCAGTCACAGACAGATTTGACAAAAAACATTTGATCAAATCTTTCATTAATTGCAATACCACTGGTGTAATCTATGTCCTGCAGTGTAAGTGTCCCAAAACCTATGTAGGGATGACGACACGCAAATTACGAACAAGACTGCAAGAACACGTGCGTAATATCAGAAATGCAGCAAAAGACTTAAAGAACAAGAAGGCCATCTCATCAGTAGCACAACATTTTTACAAATTCCACCAAGGAAAAGCAGAGGGGCTAAAATGCTTTGGTATACATAAAGTTAACCTTGGAATCAGAGGTGGAGATAAAGAAACTAGTTTATTACAACATGAAAGCAGATGGATCTATCTGCTCAAATCCATACAACCCAATGGGTTAAATGAACATAATAATTATTTTTCATAACTGTAAACATAAACAAGGTGATAATTATTAATAACAAGTAACTGTTCATACGAGGAAAAATCCTCGAACATGGACTTCGTAATATCTATATTGACTATCAATTCACTATTCACTATTTACACCTATTATACAATCACCATTCACCACAGACACTCTAACATTTGTTACTTGCAGTCTGATTCTGAATCACATATCCTTAAGATGATATTTAATTATTCATCACTTCCATACACTTGTTACCTTAGTATCACCCCAGAATTAGTAGTATGTGTTTTTACACTTTATTTTCATTCACACCATATGCAGCACAGCATCACTTTAAAAAATAAGCTATAACATTCGAATACTTAATTTTCAATTATTATTTTTCAACTTATTATTTTTAAGGGCTATCACTGCCTCACTCTTTTCACCATTTACACAACAATTTTTTGGATTCACATATAGTCAATACAATAAAACTTTTTATTAAGAAGTATACTTCCTAAGCAAACATAATACCACCCCATAAGAAAGATAACAGACAGTACTCTCTGCATCAAGATTTGAGGATGCAGCTGCACTATTCTAGATAACAAAACTCACTGCATGTCCCTTACATCACCATCTAATAACATACTAAACAGCGAGAAGACAAAAGTAATTATGGAGACTTTATCAGAACGTATACGTTTATTTATTATTATTGTTATTACTTTGTGTATCACTTCTGTTCAATATTATGCATGATACTTTTTTATTCCAATTTATCCAGGTGTATATATGTTTCTTTTAGAAAAACATATTTTTGTTCAAAATTATAACCCATTATAATGTCTATATCTAGATAGATAATCCTTTCTACTCTACTCTTTATATCCTTATTTGCATTAAAATTCTTGCCAGTGTACCCTCCGCCAGCAATATAAGCTGTCATTTGGCAAATCTTAACTTCAAAATATAGAAATAATCATTAATAATATTCGCTGTGAAATGTTTAATGTTTAAGAATAATCCCACAGATATCTGATGTTCTTGTTTGTCTTCACGTTCTCCTTTTCTTCCCCCTTTCATTAAATAATAAAAATGTAGAATTGCTGTCTATCCAAATATTTCATTGAGTTCTACAATCTACACATAACATATGAATGGAAAGGTAGCCGCACCCAATCAGATTCTTTTCTTGACACAAATAAGCTGTCTCATATTCAATGATTGGCCCCTTGTAATGAACCATCGGATTAGTTGAAGAATATCAAAGAGGAGGAGTAGTGCGAGCCAATAAAAAGACATCTGAATGAACGCCGTACCCTTTGAAAAAGCCACGTTAGTGGCGAAACATGTTAGGGATTGTTTGTTGAATGCCATTTAGCATTTTTTAATTAGCAGGAATGGTGGTCTTTATTACTTAAAAACAATTGTGGTTGTGCACAATATTAAGCTAACTAACTTTGGAGTGGGGTGAACTCAGCAGACCTAACTAACACTTGCAACATTGGCTCAGTAAGTGGTTACTAATGTGAAACTTTGAATAGCTACACAACGCCGCAAATATTCAGTTAATTATTAGCACAATGCCGCTACAAACATCAAATGTCTAGTTAGGCAAAACGATTTAACCATTTCACATTCAGTTTAAGTAGAACGAAGTAAATTTACCAATAATAGCTACTTTTCAGTAACGCTTTAATATATGCATGTAACTGCTATAACTCTTACAAGCGAATTGAACACAGCCAAAATTCAATATTAAAGGGACACTATACCCAAACATTTTATTTCATGATTAAGGTAGAGAATACAATTTTAAACAACATTCCAATTTACTTCTATTACCTAATTTGCTTCATTCTTTAGATATACTTTAATGAAGAAATAGCAATGCACACGGTGAACCAATCACAGGGGGCATCTATATGCAGCTACCAATCAGCAGCTACTAAGCATATCTAGATATGCTTTTCAGCAAAGAATAACAAGAGAATGAAGCAAAATAGATAATAGAAGTAAATTAGAAAGTTGTTTAAAATTGTATGCTCTTTCTAAATCATGAAAGAAAAAATTTGGGTTTCATGTCCCTAATTACTTTAGTGATCAAAAGGGATTGTTTGTTGAATGTCATTTAGCATTCTTTAATTAGCAAGAATTGTGATCTTTATTACCTAAAAACAATTGTGGTTGTGCACAATATTAAGCTAACTAACTTTGGAGTGGGGTGAACTCAGTAGACCTAACTAACACTTGCAGCATTGGCTCAGTAAGCGGTTACTAATGTGAAGCTTTTAATAGCTACACAAAGCCGCAAATACTCAGTTAATTATTAGCACAATGCCGCTACAAACATCAAATGCCTAGTTCTGCAAAACGATTCAACTAGTCAACTTTCAGTTCAAGTAGAGCGAAGTAAATTTACCAATAACAGCTATTTCCCAGTAGCGCTTTAATATATGCATGTAACTGCTATAACTCCTATAAGCGAATTGAACACAGTATAAATTCAATATTAATAACTTTAGTGATTAGAGATGAGAATAAGATCACAACTTTCTTATGAGAACGTATACTGCAACAAAAGACTGGTTTTACAAAACTGATATTTTATCTAACGCCAAAGCAAAGCCAGGAAGACAAATGCATGATAGACAGTATCTCTGTGTAGCAAATTACGAATAGTTTGTTACCAATATTAGTCAAATTATACTAACTGACACTAATACAATGTACCATAATTGAAACATTACCTAAGTATTTTGTCATAACACAAAATTGACGGACTAAAGAAACAATATTAGATCTGTACGAAGCGCAATAGTGTGTTAGCAACATTTCAAACTTCGTTGTGGTGGCATAAGTAGAATGTTCTTGTAGACATAAGCATTCACTAATATATGAAAACGAGACTATACAGAGGTTAACTGGTTAACTGACTGTCAAGTACTATCACTCTGTACAGAGACAACTCTGTCTATCTTTATTTAGCTAGAAGTTTATTCAAAAACAGCACCTAGCATATAACAATTTTTCCAACTTAAGCAGATCAAGATATATGTACAACGTATGACATAAGTAATACATTTGTATAATTGCAAGATTACCTAAGGATTCTGTCATAACTCAAAATACACGGATTAAAGAAATAATATTAGATCTGTATAAAGCGCAACAGTGTTTTAGCGACATATCCAACCTCACTGTAGTGGTATAAGCATAATGTTCTGGCAGACACAAGTATTCAACACAATATAAAAAAAATGTGACTACACAGAGGCTAACTGGTTAACTGATTGACAAGTGCTAACACACCTCATAGAGACAACTGTGTCTGTTCTTACTTAGCTAGAAGTCTATTCACAAATAGCACCTAGCATATAATTTGTGCTATAATAAACAGATCAAGATATATATACAACGTATGACAAAAGTAATACATTTGTAAAGAAAACCAGATATTGTTATACAGAGACATATATCAATGCAATACACTAAGGAAATAATTCCACACTAACAGAAATTTTGAATTAATTTCGGTGAAATTAATGGAGATTTATTCCAACATATCCAATATCATAATCTGAATTGAACTGTGAGTCACAGATAACAAAAACAAATACAGAGTTAATATTACACCAATCAGTTTTATTAACACAATATAAGCTCCAAGAATATCAAAATACTCTACATTTACTGAGATTATCCTGACCCTAAATTTACTATAACCTAAGCTATTGTTAAACAGTACACAACCACTCTATACAATCCGAGAACAACGGAAGAAACCCCTATAGACCCAAGCCTGTGTTTTTAATAAAGTCTGTATGTTGATTGTGTTTGTTGCTTTTTATTTTTAAAAAATCACCAATAAAGGTTATATTTTAATACATCTTCACGCACTTCATCCTCCCAAGATACACCTATCTTGTCCTATTTTGCCACCATCAATTAGGGAATGAGTGCTATATAGGTGTACAACCCTTCAATCCTAGGATTGAAAATTCTGGTTTTAATCCATAAAGGGCATAAATTACCTAACATTCCTAAATTGTTTGGAATAACGTGCTTTAAAACATCAGGTATGATGTTGTATTGATCAGGTAGTGTAAGGGTTACGCCCGCTTCACAGTGACAGACCAAACTCCCCGTTTAACGCACCGCAAACAGTCCATTTGCACAACCGCAAACTCCCCATTGCCACGAGATAGATAGATTTGATAGATAGATAGATAGATAGATAGATAGATAGATAGATACATAGATACATAGATACATAGATTAGATAGATAGATCAATAGATGCAATAGATAAATTTGATAGATACGATAGATAGATAGATAGATTTGATAGATCAATAGATAGATTTGATAGATAGATAATTTCCCAGACAGAGAATTACAAGACGTGCGGTCTGGGACCTATGGTAAGGTTCCCAGAGGCAGTTGTGGCGCCCGAGGCTCTGATTAGAACAGAGCACTCTAGAACGTATCTGCCCTCTGCCGAAATCGGAAAATTCTTTTGCTTTCTGCTTGTCGGCCAAATGTCTGTCTGCCAAAAAATGTACACTACTGTTACAACAGATATGAGTGGTGGCACTAGTTGGCAAGTGGGCCTGGCACACACGCTGGCAGGCAGGCAACTGCAATTAGATTACACTAGCAGACAGATGTTTCACAGTCAAAAAAGTTTTTTTTTTTTAAATTTACACTACTGTTACAACAGATATGAGTGGTGGCACTAGTTGGCAAGTGGGCCTGGCACACACGCTGGCAGGCAGGCAACTGCAATTAGATTACACTAGCAGACTGATGTTTCACAGTCAAAAAAGTTTTTTTTTTTAAATTTACACTACTGTTACAACAGATATGAGTGGTGGCACTAGTTGGCAAGTGGGCCTGGCAGACACGCTGGCAGGCAGGCAACTGCAATTAGATTACACTAGCAGACTGATGTTTCACAGTCAAAAAAGTTTTTTTTTTTAAATTTACACTACTGTTACAACAGATATGAGTGGTGGCCCTTAGCAAGTGGGCCTGGCACACACGTTGGCAGGCAGGCAACTGCAATTAGATTACACTAGCAGACTGATATTTCACAGTCAAAAAAGTTTTTTTTTTTTTAAATTTACAATACTGTTACAACAGATATGAGTGGTGGCACAAGTTGGCAAGTGGGCCTGGCACACACGCTGGCAGGCAGGCAGGCAACTGCAATTAGATTACACTAGCAGACTGATGTTTCACAGTCAAAAAGGTTTTTTTTTTTAAATTTACACTACTGTTACAACCGATATGAGTGGTGGCACTAGTTGGCAAGTGGGCCTGGCACACACGCTGGCAGGCAGGCAGGCAGGCAACTGCAATTAGATTACACTAGCAGACTGATGTTTCACAGTCAAAAAAGTTTTTTTAAAAAAACTTTACACTACTGTTACAACAGATATGAGTGGTGGCACTTTGCAAGTGGGCCTGGCACACACGCTGGCAGGCAGGCAACTGCAATTAGATTACACTAGCAGGCTGATGTTTCACAGTCAAAAAAGTTTTTTTTTTTTTAAATTTACACTACTGTTACAACAGATATGAGTGGTGGCACTAGTTGGCAAGTGGGCCTGACACACGCTGGCTGGCAGGCAACTGCTATTAGATTACACTAGCAGACTGATGTTTCACGGTCAAAAAAGTTTTGTTTTTTTTAATTTACACTACTGTTACAACAGATATGAGTGGTGGCACTGCAGGCAGGCAACTGCAATTAGATTACAGTAGCAGACTGATGTTTCACAGTCAAAATTACACAGGCAAAAAATTTTTTTAAAAAAAATGTTCTAGCCCTAAAAAGGGCTTTTTGGGGTGCTGTCCTTACAGCAGAGATCAGATGAGTCCTTCAGGACTGTAGTGGACACTGAATACACTAGCCTAGCTATCAATTTCCCTATGAAATCAGCAGCAGCTACACTGTCCCTCCTCTCACTAACAATACAGCTTCCGAATGATTCTAAAATGGCTGCTGTGCAGGAGCTGGGAGGGTCTGGAAGGGAATGTCTGCTGCTGATTGGCTGAAATGTGTCTGCAGACTGTGAGATACAGGGTCAAAGTTTACTCAATGATGATGAATAGGGGGCAGATAGAACATCGCATATGTTCGCCCGCCGCTGCGAACGCGAACAAGCTATGTTCGCCGGGAACTTTTCCCCCAGCAAACAATTCGCAACATCACTAATGTAGATCGTATATCTGAATTTACAAAGCTGTTGTAAATTTATGGAGTTCCCATGGACTGAGCGTATCACAGCGGTTAAAAGGGCTCTTTTGCCTTTTGCCTAAGCTTACTTACTTGTTTAGGTGCATTCCCCTTACAGTGCCGAGACAAATTCTAAATAAATTCCAGAGCCTAATTTTAGATTATTGGGCCTATTTAACAAAGGTCTGTCGGACCTGATCCGACAGTGCGGATCAGGTCCGACAGACCTTGCTGAATGCGGAGAGCAATACGCTCTCCGTATTCAGCATTGCACCAGCAGCTCTTGTGAGCTGCTGGTGCAACGTCGCCCCCTGCAGATTTGCGGCCAATCGGCCGCCAGCAGGGGGTGTCAATCAACCCGATCTTACTCGATCGGTTTGAATTGCGGCGATGTCTGTACGCCTGCTCAGAGCAGGCGGACAGGTTATGGAGCAGTGGTCTTTAGACCGCTGCTTCATAACTGGTGTTTCTAGCGAGCCTGTTAATGTAAATTAGGTTTATTGAGAATATTGACAGGAAACAAATTATACAATCCTTTATTTGTTTGTTAATTTATTCATTGACGGTTGTCTTCATACTTCAATGATGGAATGTTTATTGCATTGTATGTTTTGTCTGTATGCATCATATACAAAACCTCAATAAAAGATTACTTTAAAAAAGAAACTGTTGCTGGAGTGGATACTAACTTTGGCATTGACACAATAATTCAGTGACAACTTCAGCAAACTGCACAATCAATAATGCAATAAACCTTCTGCTAATGAAGGATTCAAATGGGAAATGAAACAATTATATGCTATAAATACATTTGGCTTTATTGAATTACTCGGGTATTGACACTTCTGCTGTCATGGGGACAAGGTAATTATGTTTTTAATTTCTTTACTAATGAATAATTCTCATCCTTGCAATCTAAAGTGAAGATAAGAGAAATTGAGTTAAAGTCTTACAAAAGTATTAGTTTTCACAAATGCTAAATGTTCTGTCTGCTGTAAAAAACAGATGAGATGTCCATTTTAATTATTAGTTTATTATCTGAATCTGAATATCTCTAATATTCAAAACTCATTTTAGCAGTTATGAGAAATCAGTGTTTGTTGCTTAATTTGTGTTTTAGTTGAATCGTACAGTTACCAAAGCTGTAGAACAGGCATCTCCAACCTACAGTAAGTGCTTTGTGCACCAGGGTGGTCCTGGTGTAGTAGTTCTGGGGCCTTGTTTCTCCCTGACCATTCTTCTTTCCGTATAAATGTCCCAGTTTCTCAAATTGAAAATATATATTTTATATTGCTGCAATAGGTCTCCATTTATCAAGTCATGGGGCTGCTTTGAAGCCCTTGCGGTACACGTGGAAGAGTTTGGAGTGATTAAAGGAGGGCATGAGAGTGTGAGAGAAGAGGGCAGCACGGCAAATATATTTCCTTATGCATCCGCTGCCCGGTTGCTGCAAGCACTAGTTGGCAACATTGTCTGTTCATGACTTAATAAATGCAGTTTTTTAAACATTTTTTTTTTTTGGCAGATGTTCAAGTGAACAAAAACAATTGCAGTTAGGCCCTAAGGAGGTATCAAAACAGATTTTTTTTTTCTAATAGAAACTTATTATCAAACCAAAAAAACAAAGTTTAAATTGTGCTGTATTTCCATCAAGGACTACACATCATATATGCACTGCAACAATTTGCTTGCAGTGGATATATCCTTCACTAGCAAGATATTGACTACTTTTATATGGTGGATCATAATACAGAGCATTTTAAAGGGACATAAACTCATATGCTAAATCACTTGAAACTGATGCAGTATAACTGTAAAAAGCTGACAGGAAAATATCACCTGAGCATCTCTATGTAAAAAAGGAAGATATTTTACCTCACAATTTCCTCAGCTCAGCAGAGTAAGTTCTGTGTAAAAAGTTATACTCAACTGCTGCTCAACTGCAGGCAAAAAAAAAAAAAAAATAAGAAATGAACAGCAGCCAATCAGCATCAGCAGTGCTGAGGTCATGAACTCTTTTACTGTGATCTCATGAGATTTGACTTAACTCTCATGAGATTTCATTGTAAACTTCCTTACACTGAATAGGGAAATAACATGAGAGTGCACAAGGCTCATCCCTTCGGCTGTCCCGGGACAGACATACTAATTTGCTGCTTAGAAGTCCTTTACAATGGGATGTGGCTACTGAGAAACTTTTGAGGTAAAATATCTTTCTTTTTTACATAGAGATGTTCAGGTGATATTTTCTAGTCAGCTTTTTACAGCTATACTGTATCACTTTCAAGTGTTTAAACATTTGGATATTATGGCCTTTTAATGATAAAACATAATTTAGCTGTGCACACACGTTTATAATCTTCATAAGCAAGTAAAAAAGCATTTCCATACATGATCAATGTTCCCTGTAAGGCCAGTTTTGTGTGCGGCCCAGCAGTGAAACAGTTAACAAGAGAACCATACCTTGTAGTCTGTATTGGGCAGTGTTTGCTAATTGCAGGGTGCGGTTACCTAATTAACTGTTTCACTGCTGAGCTGCACACAAAACTGGCCTTAGAGGGAACACTGTACATGATATACATAAATTAGCTAACTGATCTCTGCAAGAAAGTGCAGACTGCAGGGCTAAACAAGCTATATGTTTTCTCCACCATTTTAAGGGTTAAATAGACTACAATGT